>NC_088654.1:16560153-16610153 GCF_964019385.1 Sycon ciliatum | reverse complement strand
TTTACCGAAATGTTCGGCCTACCGAACCGTTGATTTTGGGAAATACCGAAACCGCTATTACACCACCGAAAATTCCCGGTTTTGCGGTGATAAACTATAAACCCATTGCCCATTGCCAAATATGGGTTGCATGAGTAATGCATGATATTGTACGCCGGGATCAGGTATACACTGTTCAACACGCCATGGCGCCACACGACCATGCCCAAGTGGCTGTGTGGGGTGTTATGTGAGTACACTGGGATCAGGGATGCACTGTTCAACACGCCATGGCGCCACACGACCATGCCCAAGTGGCTGTGTGGGGTGTTATGTGAGTACACTGGGATCAGGGATGCACTGTTCAACACGCCATGGCGCCACACGACCATGCCCAAGTGGCTGGGTGGGGTGTTATGTGAGTACGCTGGGATCAGGGATGCACTGTTCAACACGCCATGGCGCCACGCGACCATGCCCAAGTGGCTGTGTGGGGTGTTATGTGAGTACGCTGGGATCAGGGATGCACTGTTCAACACGCCACACGACCATGCCCAAGTGGCTGCGTGGGGTGTTCGAGGTACAAATTACATGCGCTTATTCATAGATCACTCTCTCTGCATATACCCTAGTCATGTGTATCACAATGTCGAATGCTTCAGTGGCTGACATCCTCTGTGTGTGTGTGTGTGTGTGTGTGTGTGTGTGTTCATCTGTTTTGCTTGTCTGTGTGTGTGTGTGTGTGTGTGTGTATTTGTGTCTCTCTGTCTGTCTGTCTGTCTGGCTGTATGTGTACGTCTGTTCACCTCTCAATCACCGATAGGCGAACTTCCCTCCGGCTTGTTTGATCTTCCGGCGCTGGTCGAACTGGACGTCAACAACAACCAGCTGACGGGTACACTACCGAGCCGAGTCACAGCCAAGTCACTGCAGGTTAGCCACGTGATCGGTGCAGTAAAGGGGGGGGGGGGGGGGGCGTTTTGATCTACAGATTTGGGTAGAAAGTTACTTCTTTCGGTAGATGCGTTCCTCAGTTTTTTTTTCTACTCAAAAGAGTAGATTTTATCTTTTCTCTACCGGCTCTGCCAGGTTTGAAGCTGGTAGAGGTCGGTAGAAGTTGGTAGAGGTATGGGATTTCCAGCAAGATCAAGGAGCTGTACAACTCTATAGAGAAGAGAAACATTTCACGTACATGTGCGTATCGTGAAAAACTACCAAGTCCAGTAGGACTGTTTTTGTGCACTTACCGTAATGTCGCGTGCATAAGCCGGATTTGTGCATAAGCCTGTCTCGTGTAGAAGCATGAAATCTGCAACAGCTTTTCGCGTACAAGCCTGTCGCATGCATAAGCCGGGCCAGTACACGAGACGCGCCACGTGTCGCGTGCGTAAGCCGGGCTACTACGCAAGACTGGTGAGCGCGCCTTTTACATGTTCATGTTTGCATGGTACCGTACACTTGTACACGCGGAAAACGTGGGAAGATGCGGAAATCAACACCAGCTGCGCTCGACGGCCATGCAGCACTCTTCAAGCTTCAAACTTACCTTTCCCATGGCATTTTCCGTCTTGTCCCTTGGCAAGTTGCTTGTTTGAAGTTGTTTCGGCGCTCCTCGAACTTTTCACTTGTGTTTGTTGCAGTCTAATCCCGTTGGAAAATGTTGGTTTTGACGTCCAAAAGTCAGCAGTTTGCGCATACAAGCCTGGTCATTGAGTGGTGCTTGTCATATAAGCCTGTCTCGTGTATAAGCCTGTCTTGTGTACAAGCCTGACTCCATCACCGGCTTATAGGCATATAAGCCCCGGCTAATGCACGCGACATTACGGTACCTCCACCTTCTACCGCTATCGGTAGAGTGACTACTCTACTCTACCAGGTGGCTAAAAACGAACGCACCCTGAAACTCACTAAACTCTCAATCTCTGGATAGCTAACTGTTTCGGTCTCGTTAGATCTCGTCACTGGAGCTCAGAGTTTCTGGCTGAACTGATCGCAATGAGGTCTTAGGCACAACAAAGATTGTTTAACTTAAATGACTACACCATAGCTTAGTGGTAGAGCATCGCTGGCCTCAAGCGATGGTCCCTGGTTAGAGTCCTGGTGGTGACAGTCAATTTTTTCTTCAGACTTTTCCCGTTTGCGTCCTTCCCTCAAACCAGTGATTTTTTTTAAATTGATTCAACTGATTGACTCTGTTCCTCTGCTTGTGTGTGCTTGGCCTAGCATCTAGTGTTGTACACGAATAAGTTCCGCGGCCCGCTGCCCACCGAGTGGCATGCACCGAACATGCAGACGGTTGAGCTATCCAGTAACTCGTTTACGGGCCCGGCGCCGGACGGCTTTGGCCTGATGCCCTCGTTGAAGGTGAGCGGAAGGCCAGGCAAAGCCTGCTTTGAGCAGGGCCATCCTGCTTTGGACCAGAACATGTGTATGCATTTACTTGGGAGACAATTGCCTTTGTTTAAATTTACATGGGAGACAACTTCCTATAATTACATGAGAGACAATTGCGTCTGTTTGCATTTGCATGGGAGACAATTGCCTTTGTATAACAGTTACATTTGCATGGGAGACACTTGTCTATATATTAGACATTTTATAGGGGTATTCGCTGCTTTGGAATGGCAGCAAGGCTGGACAGCCTGGGAAGGTGGCTGACCTAGCTGTTGTTTGTAAGAATGTTCTTGTATGGAGGACGGGCGTGCCGGTGAGCATCCTGCCACCCAGGCCGGTAGCCACTCTGGCAGCATGCATAAGCACACTATCAGTAGGAGGTGCATTCTGTAAAAAAATTAATAAAAAACACCGTATTTAAATGTCGCGTATTAAAGCCGGGCGTATTCCTGTAGAAGCCGATGTCAGGGCCAGGCTTCTATTCAAACCACGTATTTCTATTCAAACCAGGTATTTCTTTGTGTGTCAACACTAAAACCAGGCTGATATGCCGACAGTGTATCTTGAAAATCAGGCTTGTATTCAAAACAGGCTTCTATATGAGACAGGATTTAATACTTTTGCAGTACAAGACAGTACATGTGTGCACACGCTAGACTGTCAATTATGGAGTTGAGATGAAGGGTGGGAGGCAACCATGGCAGAACAGAATGCTGTGGAATTCGTACGTTCTCTGTCTCTTTCTCTGTCTCTCTCCTATCTCTCTCTCTGTCTCTCTCTCTCTGTCTCTCTCTCTCTGTCTCTCTCTCTCTCTCTTTCTCTCTCTCTCTCTCTCTCTCTCTCTCTCTCTCTCTCTCTCTCTCTCTCTCTCTCTCTCTCTCTCTCTCTCTCTCTCTCTCTCCCTCCCCCTCCCCCTCCCCCCTCCCCTCCAACATGTTATATGCTTCTGTCCTCGCAGGAACTGGTGGTGTCGCGAAACAACCTTTCTGGGCCATTCCCCGCGTCCTGGGGCTCCCTGCACAACCTGACCCAGCTGTGGACATTCGACAACACGCTGAAAGGCCCGCTGGATAGCAGCTGGGCGAAGATGCGCTCTCTGCAGAACGTGGAGATGGACGGCGTGACGGGAGAGATGCCTAGCTGGATCGGCGACTGGAACAAGCTGACGTTGTTCATCCTTGCCCGCGGAGCCATATGTAAGACAGTGGATAGTCTACTTGTCTATTTGTCTCTTACTTTACTGCGGTGGACCTTGAAATCCGTTGAGAAGTCAAGCAGCCATGGGGCGCTGACCCTGTAGCTATGAGCACTGGTGGTCCACTTTTATAATGTTACAATGCGTGAACGTGCTAAGCAAGTAAGGGCGGCGGCCCTGGTCATTCTATGTCCACAACAGTAGGTTAGTGCATGGCGGGGTAGTAGTATCTATAAAGCCGGTTCTGGGCCAGGTACAGGCCCTGCCCGAAAATGGGGTATTATTGATAGTACCCCATTTTTGCAGATTTTAGACCGACCTTTTTTACTGAAAAATGGTTGTGAGGGTGTTAGAGGGTAAGACACCCCACAATAATGGGGTGTTATCAATAATACCCCATTTTCGGGCAGGGCATGTACCTGGCCCAGAACCGGCTTTATAGATACTATTCGGGGAGGGTCTTATGGTTTGCTTGTTGTGTCCGCCGTGGCCACTATCCACTGCAGCTGGCGTGCTACCCGACGGTATCTGCAAGCTGAAGCGAGTGCAGACCCTGTGGCTCTTCCTGAACTCGATGAGCGGCCAGCTGCCATCATGCCTGGGAGACCTGAACAGTGAGTCGTCGCTGCGGTGCAGGCTGCTGACTGCTCTCTCTCTCTCTCTCTCTCTTTCTCTCTCTCTCTCTCTCTATCTCTCTCTCTCTTTCTCTCTCTCTCTCTCTCTCTCTCTCTCTCTCTCTCCTCTCTCTCTCTCTCTCTCTCTCTCTCTCTCTCTCTCTCTCTCTCTCTCTCTCTCTCTCTCTCTCTCTCTTTCTCTCTCTCTCTCTCTCTCTCTCTCTCTCTCTCACTCTCTCACTCTCTCTCTCACTCACTCTCTCTCTCTCTCTCTCTCTCTCTCTCTCTCTCTCTCTCTCTCTCTCTATCTATCTATCTATCTACAGTCAACTTCGCTAATAACGACTGCGGATATAACGACAATTCGCGAATAACGACAGAATTTCCATGCCCAGAGCAAAGTCCCATCCAACTGAAATACATACAATGAGACTTCGGGTATAACGACACTTCGCGAATAAGGACACTTTTCTGATGCCCCGCCGAGTGTCGTTATAAGCGAAGTTGACAGTATCTGTATTTATTGGAACACACTTTTTTTCTTCTTTTTTTCTATCTTTTTTACTATTGAACACTCACTGCATGATGAACTAAAATGATGAGAAGAACTCGACACAATGATACATATCCAGCAGGACGGAGTGGGTGGGACCTGTGAAGCTCAGCCGACCAAGGGTCTCGGCATCACAGCTGCACATGTGCACCAAAGGAAACGAAATGGGGAGTGGAAGGGCGGGGAGCAGGAGAGCAAGACCTCTAAGGGTAGGAAAGAGAGGAGGGAGGGGAGGAAACCAGGAAACTTGTTCTTCCAAGATATCAGTGCAAACAAGTACGCAAACAAGTACACAGATAGCAGTATCAAGATCATGATGCTGAGGCGAAAGTAGAGGCTGATTGCCGTGCAGTTTGGACGAAAGATTAGAGTGAGAATGGAGGAGAGTTAGAGAGAGATAAAGACAGATGGATTGGGAGTTTGATGAGAAGGGAGTGCTCCGAGAACACGAACAGGGTCGTACTGGCAGTAGCCTAGGGGGCGATGTCTGTGGCCAATGACCAACCCGACCGTTTCAGGTAGTGGTAGGTCAGAACTTTGAACTGCTGCATCCCTTTGGCAGATGGTGCATCACGGAGGAGAGTGGCTGGCAGTTCATTCCAGGCTTCGATGAGGCACTCCGGGAAAGAGCGCAGCGCAACATTGCATGATCTGGCAGGTAGGGCTGTCTGGAGTTGAAGCTCGTGCGCAAGGTGGCTGCCGAGCGGCGACGTGTGGCAGGCGCGATGGCGGGTGCGATGGCTCTGGCTGGGCGTGTCGCTGCAAGAGCTGGTGGGCTTGTGATGTAATGGAGCTTGTACAGAGTTGTGAGGCCGGCCACACGGCGCCACAGGGACAGAGTGTCCATTGCAGCCCCTGTCCCAATCAGGGTGAGGGCACCTCCATTAGAGGCCGATTGAACCCCCGGTATGCTGTGGCCCGGCCCGGTGGGTCCAGGACATGGCACGCCTTCCGGAAGAAACCAATTCGCTGTGTGGCACGCACTGCAGTTCCTCGAAGATGCTCCGAGTATGATAGATGGGCATCAAACGTCACTCCAAGGAGCTTCAGCCTCGAGCATTCCGGGACCGCTGTGCCGTTGAACTGGATGGGTGGTGTCTCCCAGGGTCTGCGGTGGCAGGGCACAGTCATGGCCTGTGATTTCGTTGGCTCGAAAGTGACGCTCCACTGAGCACCCCATTCAGCAAGTGCATCCACACCAGCTTGGAGGTTGCGGCACACTTCTGTCACAGCATATGGCGTTGGGATGTGGGCATAAAGCGTGGTGTCATCTGCGTAAACAGCCGGAGTGATCCCTTCCGGTAGGACGTCGCAGGCGTCATTCACGTACAGCAAAAACAGTGTAGGCCCAAGGATGCTCCCTTGTGGGACCCCAGCATCAATCTTGTATGGTTCTGAAGATGCTCCGCCGACTACTGCCTGCAACTTCCTGTCGTACAGGTAGTCAGACAGCCAGTTGAGGAGGGGACCAGTGATGCCGTATGAAGCAGCCTTGTGGAGCACGCCTCGGTGTGAAACTTTGTCGAATGCTCCTGCTATGTCTACAGCCAGCACGCGGACTGCGCCACCACGGTTGGCTTCGGAGGCCCAGGAGTGGTTGAGAGACGTGAAAAGGTCGGATGTGCTGAGCCCCTGCCGGAATGCTGCTTACTGATGAGTATCCTACAGTGGTAGGGAAAATGTTTGCTCCCCACACCAGAGCTTGCGCTTTCCACCGACTTGACTTGACACTTGACTGACTCGCGACTGCCTTCCAGAGCACAAGAGAAGTCCATCAAACCTTCCACTCTGCTTTCTTGCAGGTTTGCAGAGTGGAAGGTTCGATGGACTTCTCTTGTGCTCTGGAAGGCAGTCGCGAGTCAGTCAAGTGTCAAGTCAAGTCGGCGGAGAGCGCAAGCCCTGGTGTGGGGAGCAAACATTTTCCCTATGTAATTATCGCCGAAGTCGCTACCATTATCTCGTATTATTCTACAGCGGTGACCAAAGATACAGAATTGCCACCGGTTGTAAAACTAACTGTGTGAAGGAGCCACGGGTGTGTATGTTTGTATGTGTGTCGGATCCCCGGTAGCCAAATCGGCAGGGCACTGTCCCGGAAAGACATGGGTGCCCGTGCTGTGTTCGAATCCCGGGGATGCCCCCCCCCCCACACCCCGCCATGCCCACCTCGATCTGAAATACCTTCCGACGCCACTAAGTACCTGACACGATGTGTGTGCGTGTGTGTGTTTGTGTATGTATGTGTGTGTGTGTGTATGTGTGTGTGTGTGTGTGTGTGTGTGTGTGTGTGCGTGCGCGTGCGTGCGTGTGCGTGTACTCACACCACGTGTAGGTGTGCAGCAGTTGGAGTTGTCGGACAACCACTTCAGCGGCGCAATACCGCAGTCTGTTGGACAGCTTGGCCAGCTGCAGTACCTTTACCTCTCCAGGAACTCTCTCTCCGGCGAACTGCCGTCCAGCCTTGGCGATCTGAAGAACTTGCAGGTAGGAGATCGGAGTGTGGTTGGTAACTTGCACTTGAATAAGCAGATATCTTCCTCCCAATATGTTTGGTAATATGGATTTGCAATCGCATGCACATACTGTTGGCACCCCCCCCCCCCCCCCTCCCAATATGATACATGCTGTGGCACACATACACATTGTGACATGCTCAATCTCCGCACAGCTAGCTGTTTCAGCGTTCTTAGGTTTCGTCCTCGGAGCGCAGGGTTCTGATTGGAGTCAAGTCTCTAGTGAACAAGAAAGCATGGCCGCCCTCCAGCATGGTCATGTGATAGATGCATGAGTATCAGGGAGTCGTAAAATACTGTATTTACGACTCCCTGATGAGTAGACAAGTATTGAGATCAGATCGGTTGTCGCACACCGACGTCTGTCCCTGTGCACCAATCTTCCCGTATGCACTATATAGATCATGGACTTGAGCAGTAACGAGATCGTCGGTGCCATACCGGAGTCATTCAACAAGCTAGCAGGTATCATGGTCAACTGGGCGCTGTGCTACAACAAGCTGAGCGGCCCGCTCACCGAGACTCTGCAACCACTGTTCAAGGTGAGGCACCGCACTCTGTGTACGGCTGTGTTTGCTGGTGTCTGTGTTTGTGTTGGTATGCGTGTCCCATATGGTGCAGTGGTATGTGCAGTCGATTTCCAATCGAGAGGTTGCAGGTTCAACAATTCCCGATGATTATGGTCGCACACGTCTTTCTTCTCTTTCTCATTCTCCTATAGCTCTTCTTTCATTCTCCTGGGCGGTTACCAACGGCCAGTGTATGCCGGAGGATGTGGTGTGGTGTGTGTGTGTAAAAAAAAATGAAAAATGAAAAATAGGGATTCACTGGCCAGAAAAAAGGGGCATGGGGTGATAATTATGTGCAGTGTTCTCTGCCAAGGTGTTCAAGGCAGGGAGTCGTAAAATGACATTTTACGACTCCCTGGTTCAAGCCGATAGCAGGGAGTTTGGCTAATACTCCTTCTGTTCCGTGTGTTGTGTGTGGGTGGGTGTTTGTGTGGGTACGCATGTGTGTGTGTGTTTGTGTGGGTACGCATGTGTGTGCATGACCGTGCATGTCTGTCTCCCGTATGCGTCGTGCATTCTACACTGCTTCTTCGCAGGCAATCAGCCAGTTCACGTGCGCGCTCTACAACAACCCATGGCAGTGCCCCATCGAGACCGTTGTTCCCAAGGAATGCGACTGCGTCTGCGACACCTGCAACAGCGCCGCCAACCGCCAGAGCTGCAGCAAGTGCGTCGCCAGCGGCGACGGATGCGGCTTCTGTCAGGACGGCGAGTCGTGTCTCCATGGTGACCAGCGAGGCCCGCAGGACTACACCTGCTCAAAGTGGGACTTTGGCACGACGACCAATTGCACTGTCGAAGTGTAGGGGATCGTAACCTCGAGTAGTAAAATACCGGTATTTTACTACTCCCTGCCTTCTACCCTTTGCTCCGTATTTCCAGTATAAATACAATTCAACATGTCCTCACCACATTAACTCTGAATTCCCCGCAATTATCCACTATTCGGACACTTCCCACCCGTCGAATTATTCAAAGTTTCAAACGCAATGTGCTCCTTTGAAGTAGTTGCGAAACACACTACATCTGGTCCTGCCTGTTGTTGATCTCTTTCTATTTGCTATTTGGGACATTTCGGTGTGCAACCACCAACGGCTTCTTGAGTGTCGCACCTACACATGATCCAGTAGGAAGTGTTAAGAACGTCTATCTATCTCTTAATCCATTAATTTTAGGAAACTTCACTTCTCGACTCCAAACCCGTACCGGTCTCTTCACTGCGATTAAAATTATAATTTACATTTAAATACAGCAAATTTTCGTGCCTGGCCCATCATCAGGTTCATTACCCTTCATTACATGAGCCCGAGCGCGCTAAAACATGACCACAGCTTTTTTTGAAAAAGTCGAGATAATCGCGATTTGAATTCCGCGGCAAAAAATACGAGGTGCAGTGCAACGCGAGTCGCTGTTGTTGTTCTCCTCGGTCGACTGGACTGTTCCGGATGCAATTCTTTGTTGCAAGTAAGTTTATTTGTTTGAGTTTGTATTCCATGTTGCGCTGAGTCGCCTAAAACTGATCGTCATCGATGTATCGACAGAAGAGCCTAGTAGTAGTAATGTACTGCGGAGCGGAAGAAGACGACATCATCGCACTCCATGCGCAGGATAAAATATTTTGAGGACTCGGGTCGGAAACAGAAGGAAGACGATGATGGCTACAGCGACGAGTCATTTGAGGGCGACAGTTTCATCGAGCGTAAAAAGAATTGATGCTGGAAGTCCCACGATCTGCAGTGACGAGGAATTCTACTCTGATGACAACCTGGCAAGCGATTGGCATCGACACTGACTTGGGAGGTGAGTCGGCCGATGATTTGGCCAGAATGGACACCGCTGCACATATCCGGGACAATGCCAGTATTGGTTGCAAGAGCAAAAACAATCAATGGACTCTGCTGCTCCCTCAACTTGCTCAAGTCGATAATTTGAGTACCCTTATGCGGAACACCGCTAGCATGAGTAGTATGCAGCGAAAGCAGTACTCTCTGACGAGCGGAGAAAACCGTGTGCAGATGGGCTTTGGTGTGGGGAATATGAGTGCGACGTCTAGTATTTTGAGGAACTGGAAGACTGTGTGCAGCAGTGTATACTGTATATCTGAAAGTACAGGTGGAGTGTGATGGAGAGGACATGGAGTGCCAACTTCTTCGGACATCTACAGATGTTGACCGTGTTTTCGATGGCGGTTCTCCAGTGGTGCTCCAAACAGGAGGTATTTCGGACACCCAGCTCAGCTGCCTATAGACAATTTGGATGTGGCTGAGTACCTGTCAGCTCATGCTATAAGACCCTGGACGGAGGAATTGACCCGGAAAGGATGAACAAAGGGGCATATCAATTGTGTGCAAATATGACAATCCCATTGCAGTACATATAATTTCGCCATTTCAACAGTGCTGCATATAATACCATTGTAGCAACACTTAGACATGTCCGATCAATCCAAAACTTTCAGACAGTGAACATCAGGTGTGTTAGATCATTTTTAAACAAAAAACTGAAAATCGAATTTTTGGTCTGTGGTCATATTTTAGCGTGCTCTGGCTCACATCATTACCCTTCATTACCCTGATGGGCCGGGTGCGAAAATTTGCTGTATTTAAATGTAAATCTTAATTTTAATTTTAATCGCAGTGAAGAGACCGTTTTTGGAGTTGAGAAGTGAAGTTTCCTAAACATGTAAGTGGCTGCGTTGGAGTTTGCTGACGAAAAGGAGAAAAGTTTATCTCTTAATCCGGCACACCTAATCCCAGGATTAACTTTTGTTCGTTAGAATTCAAACTTGTTATGTGTGAACAAATTGACTTGCCAGCATGACATGCACATAGTTACAGTGTATGAAAAGCATGGACATCTTCCGTCCAGGAATAGCAGCAAGAAGCTACATTCCGCGTTACTTGGAGAACATCTCATGCACACTCTGGGGGGTGGGGTATGTACTCTTTGTGTAACCCAATAGAAACACATACCCTATGCCCAGCCATTCATACATCTTCAGGTTGGTCAATGTAGCCACCCACCGCGCACTTTAACCTACACTTTCGTTATCTGGGCCCAGAACAAGAGCAGCTACAATGTACATGTATGCTGTACCAACTTTCTATTCATGAACAAGGAGAAAAGTCTCATTGGGCGGACCAAATACACATCAGTTACTGTATAGCAGGAAATTTTCGGACGGAATTTATTTTCGTACGATTTCGTACACGTTCTCTTTTGTACTAAAATAAATTCCGTACTAAAATTTGTTCCTGTGAAGTTATGTACACTATACATGCGTGCCGCATGCAAACACGTGCATTTAGCATGCCCCACTGTACGAAAATAAAATCCGTACGAAAGGTCAAAATTTGGCTTTGTCCGAAAATATTTCCGTCCGAAAGTTTCCTGCTATACAGTATGTCCAATTTCAATCCTGGTGTCCCAAAGAATGCCAGAGCTGAGGGGAGAGGGCATAACAGATCCTCTTCCTCAATGCTCCATTTTGAAATTGAGCAATATGAATATTGTCTTCTCTGTGGTTCTTCTCCTAGAAGCTAGAGAATAATATTATTATTATTATAAGAACGCACCCTTATTCTCTTGATCATCCATGGTCACAGAAAGTCCAGAAAACAATAACGATAATTATACCAAATCCCACATGTAGGATCACAATTTTGAGAAAACCTCACTTCCAAACTTGGACCGAAAATTCACCACGTGGCATTTCTAAAATGTCACAAGACATGGGCAGACATGCCACTATCCACAGGAACCCCACGAGATTGGAAAGAAGAGAAAAAATATTCACGAAAATCACATAATAATTATAATGTTCGTGACAAAGTTATTTAAAGAGCAGCCAGATTACTGAGAAATAAGAACCTCCAGGGAAATAACGTTCTTGGGCGCCCGTGACTATTGAAACTTCGCTTCCAGGTGAGATGGAGGAGTGACGTTGCCGGTAGTAACCGAGGCGGATGCTGCGCCAAACCAGCGTCGGGGCACATGCTTACTGTAGTCCCGACTGACGCCGGTCTGACTCACAGCTGCCCGTCCGGAACACACGAGAAGCACGAGTCGAGCTTATCCTTGACAATCCTTTAAGAAAAGCACATCCAGCGAGCAGCGTGCCTATCCGGGGCAGACCACACCAGGGTCGGAGACGCGAGTACGTTTGTGACGGTATGAACTCGGTGGAGATTAATCACGGCGGAATAAATCCAGCTTCATCATAAGCAGGACAGTGAACGAAACCCTAAAAAAATCACAGCGTCTGGCCATGTCCGACCGTTTCCGAACGTGGCAGGAATATCGTGCCAGAGCAATGTAAACGTCTTATCGTGTTCCCTGCCTATACGGATCGGGAACGCCAGAGACAATTGCAGTGCATGGACCTTGAACACAGTGCACGCGGACATGCAAACGATACGGACACCAGTGACACAATGACGGAGCTGCTTGTACGCACTGCCAACTCTGGCCTGCGGACGGACCACTGCTTGGGAATTTTGAATTCTCTTTGCTTGGCAAAGACACCACGTCTACATTTTAAGTGCGTTGTGTGCACCTGCTAGCATACCGGATGGACGGCTGATGGCAGTGGGATCGCGGTGCAAGCCTCGCTGGTTATAGCATCTTGCGCTGGGCGTGTGGATCAGACGCATGACGGACATATCAATGGATTTAGTTTGCAAGCAGTCCTAGTCTTGAGCTGGGCGTGTGGGTCGCGGGGCATGACGGAAATATCCATGGACTAACAAAGTCACTTTGTCCACAAGCAGTCCGCCTGTCGATGGAGAGAGAGAGAGAGAGAGTTGGCAAGCAATCATAACTTAGTCTTGAGCTGGAGAGAGGTAGCGGCGAGCAATACGCCGCCAGCACATCAATTCTCTCCCGATGAGAGCGAGCTCACAACACAGGAGCATAGTCAGGCACGTGTCATCAGGTGTGTGTGGTTGTTGCTTGGCATGGCAGGCACGGCGGTACGTCTTGATGCCACTCGATATAACAGTGACAACACACTAGCAATGATGATGATGTGAAATCGCACCTTTTAATAGATGATGTAGCCAACAGTAGGACATAGCTGGCGGGATGCTTGTACCCATAATGGTGTTCCAGCTCCAAAGGTGATGTCACCATTACAGTCTTCACACGGACGAGTAGGGCATCGATGTGTGTGTGTGTGTGTGTCCGTCCGTCTGTCCATTCGTAATGGTGTTCCTGTGCCGGCAGTGAGCGATGAACAGAGCAGCCTGCGCAGTGGCTTAGTGATCATGCTGGTTCAGCCTGTGGCTGCGCTGGTTGATGATAGGACCTTGGGTGTCCTAGAACTCTCAGTCTGGAAATGCTGCAGGACACCGGGTGAGAGAGAGAAAGAGAGCGTGTGTGTGTCTCTCTCTCTCTCTCTCTCTCTCTCTCTCTCTCTCTCTCTCTCTCTCTCTCTCTCACTCACTCTCTCACTCACAGAGAGAGAGAGAGAGAGAGAGAGAGAGAGAGAGAGAGAGAGAGAGAGAGAGAGAGAGAGAGAGAGAGAGAGAGAGAGAAGGACTGATCATTTCCATTGTTTGCTCATTCAACAATGAGTCTACTTGAAGCCACTGGTGTACTTGAAGTAGAATCAAGCCAACAACACACGTATCACATTCCATCTGCGAACATACCTGTTGTAGGTGCTGCTGCTCGTTTCGCTGCTGCCCTCGACTTCTTTTTGGATGCCGGAGGCTTTTTGTCCCAGGTGTCGATAAGGCGCTTTCTCCAGCGTACCAGCGCACCCCATTGCAGCAGCAGGCCACAGCCAGGGCAGGCACCGTGAATGGGCACGAGCTGTTCGGATGGCGACAGCACCTGCTGCATGGGCTGAGTTGCAGCAGCAGCAGCAGGCTGGTGCTGGCGGCGGTGGTGGTGTTGTCGTTGGCTAGCGGTGGGCCGTCTCTGGGATGCTCCGGTGTGCCGTTGACTTGACGCCGCAACGCTTGCACCGCCAGCAGCCGTGCGGCTCTGAGACAGGCACAAGCGCTGTCGCAGTGGCACCACCCGTGCCTGCGATTGCGATGACATCACCGGCAGCTGCGATGATGTAATGGTGATGTCATCGTCGCTGTCGTCCCCATCATGGCCGGTGGCGGGTGACCAGCGTGTGGCAAGGCAGGTCAGGTGATACGTGGTGATGCACGGGTGATGATAGCATTGACACCATAGTGTGTCCGACTGCATGGGACAAAGAGAGAGAGAGAGAGAGAGAGAGAGAGAGAGAGAGAGAGAGAGAGAGAGAGAGAGAGAGAGAGAGAGAGAGAGAGAGAGAGAGAGAGAGAGAGAGAGAGAGAGAGAGAGAGAGAGAGAGAGAGAGAGAGAGTAAGTAAGTTACATTTATAAAGACAGGTAAGTCTAACAAATGAGGACTGAGACCTCTACAACAGGGTTTTTACGCCTGAAAGCAGGTGCATGATTTAACAAGCAGGTTGTCAGTCTAGATTTTATGCGCAGATGGAGAAAAATGCGCAGAACTTTTGTAATGAGATGAAAAGCAGAAATAATAAGAAAAGATGAAATGAAAGCCTGCTCACAACCCCGCCCAGCCTTGCGAACTGGGTATGGTGGATTAAGAACCCGGTTCAACGCTCGAGCAAGCGCTCTCCACTCAAGGTGTTCACAGCAACTGATAGGAACTCATATGGGGAAATTATAGAAAAGAAATAATAAGATAAAGAGAATAAATTTCAACGCACCTCAATAAACGGAGCCCCACATACAGTACCTCAGAAAAGTGGATCTTCCGACCAGTGTTTTTGTTGACGTCGCAACCAGATGATGTAGCTGCTTCGCAGAGACGTCTTACTGCACAAATTACAAATAAATTTTATTCTTCGATTAGAACCCACCCAAGCGCTTTCAGAGCCCTCCGAAGAGTCCGGGATGAAACCACGCACACCTACCTCAACCGAAAAAGAAACGACCTGCCACCCGTTTGCTCGGCATTGATCGGCCAGATCCGTATACCGCCTGTCCTTCCGCGAGTTACTGACACTGAATCTGTCCTCAGCACAAACTGTCAACTCCATCCAGAATACAATCCTACGACTCGTAGAGTAAGAACTATATCTGGTCTTAGGGTGGTAAGTGCAACACAGCTAGGGAAAGAAATCTTTGCACTAACTGAGTCAACAAGAAGTTTCCAGTTTGAGGCCGCTGACAGGAGATCAGTCGTAACCAACTTTCGTCGAGAGAGAGAGAGAGAGAGAGAGAGAGAGAGAGAGAGAGAGAGAGAGAGAGAGAGAGAGAGAGAGAGAGAGAGAGAGAGGGAGAAGAGAGAGGAAGAGAGAGAGAGAGAGAGAGAGAGAGAGAGAGAGAGAGAGGGAAAGAGAGGGAGAGTGTGTGTGTGTGTGTAGCTTTAGCAGGCGTGGTGTCACTGCTGTTGCCGCAGCTCTACACAAGGAAAAAAAAGATCGTGCGGAAATTGCCTCTGCTCTCGGCTCGCAATCGCTCTGTGTGGTGGTGTTGGGAGGCACAAATTCGGCCTGTCATGGATCATGACAAAACGCATGCTTTTTCGGAGCAGCTTTTGCAAGATTAAGTTCCTCTAGGCAGAAGCAAGATGACGCAAATGCATGTGCGCACCCACACACACACCCACACATCCACCCCCCCCCCCCCCCCACACACACACGTATGCACACACACACACACGCACACATCTAATCCGAGACCAGGAGGAGGAGCGCACATCCAGAGGAGATCTCACAAACTAACTTACTTACCGAGAGAGATTCGTCGCACACCGAGCAGACCGGCTGATCAATGGACTTGAGTCGCTGCACGGCTTCTAACACGCGCTGCTCACTGATGCTGTCATCCAGGGGATTGGCTATGGTGATGTCCAGTGGTCCGTGCGACAGGGGCATGTGTGATGGAGGTGTGGCATCGTCTGGAAAGTCAAGCTACGTGCAATTTGAACGCATAACGTGCGTACGCACAAACCATAAGAACACGGCACAACCATGTACGAACAAACAGACAGGCGGACAGACATACAAACATGCACGCACACACACACCATATAAAATAGCGCGAAACTACACGTACTTCACAAACGACGTGTAGAAAGGCGACTCCAAAAGCATTTGAAGGGATCGCCGGCAAGCAGGGCCAACAGGCCAGCCCAGAAGACGCGTCTGAAACTTTCCTTTCATCTCCGGCCTGCGCACTACAGTTGTGCTTGGTGAAATGCCACCCAAAGTGCATACTTGGAGCCCTCAACTTGCACGGCCCTTGACACCCTGGAAATGGTAGGAATGTGACTGGATGTGCATATGTACAAGTACAGTGATGATATACCGTACTCACTTGATTAGAAGCCCCTCTCGAATAAAAGCCCCTCTTGAATAATAGCCCCCCCCCCCCCCCCCCCCTACAAGGACTGTTTGAAAAAATACAAGCCCCTCTCGAATAGAAGCCCGGACTACTATTCGCAAAGCATGGCGTGACCAGGTAGTGCCATGTATGAAGGTCAAGTGTGCAAAAAACACCCCGTGCATGTTCATATTGGTATATGTCCTGGTCGACTTAGTGTGTGCGAACTAACTCAGGGTCGAGTTGCTGTGAATATGAAAGTTTTAGACATTTGATTGGAATACTGGTATGGAATGAAACAATAAAAGCCCCTCTCGAATAGAAGCCCCTCTTGAATAGAAGCCCCTCTCGAATAGAAGCCCCCTCAAAATCGGTATTGAAAAAATAGAAGCCCCCGGCTTCTAATCGAGTGAGTACGGTAACCTAACACTGGTTAAAGGGGAAGTCCGGTGAAAAATATAAATTTCAGGGTCGGTAGAGTTTCGGCCGCTGAGTCGAATGGTGTTGGTCCCACGTGTCTCCGACAAAGCGTTCTCGAGATATTTCCGTTTGAAAAACTGAGTTTCGGGGGCTGCGCCATGACGTCATGCGGCCGCGCCACACCCTCTGCAACGTCATAGCGTGCAGCTAGGTCAAAAGGAGTGCGTGAAAGCAATAGTGTCAGTACTATTTCAAATGATTTGGCGACTGATATTAGGTGGTGCAAGCGACCCCGAAGACCTGTAACTCCTTGTGAGAGTGAGGATGCAGCCATGGCTGACCTTCATGAGTTTGGTCTGGGGCTGAGAACCTCGGTATTCAGCTGAAGAAATGGCCGCGCGGGCCGGTCAAGAGTGAGCGCTACTGAGTTTCCGACTGATGAAGAAGCAGCAGCTATTGCAGACGAGGCTGATGTAATTATCAGATCGCTGGAGAGCAGGGTCGCCAAAATGGAGAAGAGTGATGCGAGTGCTCTAAATGTTGTTCCATACCGATTAGATTCGCTTAGACTCCAGTAGCCTGCCACATGTTGATGTTTTGGTGCGAACTTGGAATATTTCGGACTACGGTACTCAATTGGAGAACAGTGCAGGCTCTTTGAACCACGGGCACGACTCTTCGCTCGCAACGCTATGGAATCTGAAAGTTCTAGGCCCGGGAGCTGTTCGCTGTTTTGTCACTTGTCACGGCTGTGCACTCATCGCTGTAGCATAAAATAATGAGGTGGGTGCGGAAAACTAAAATTTTCTTTCTCAAAGCACAACCAGCGGCACCGGCAAGGAGAAACGCACGTTCTCTGACTACATGACTGTACAATACGGCTGATACGAGTGTAGTACATGACAAGTCCGTGTGTTGACTAGTTTTCTGAGTCTTGTGTCAGTTGTGACATGAGACGAGTTTGTTGACTGCACTACAGCTACTAGTACAATGTACAGTAGTAGTAGATAACACACTGCACGCACTGCATGCACGCAGCGCAGAGCGCGTAGCTACCATGGTAGACGGGGTGACGGAAAAGTCCAACTCGGAAACGGCTAAAATACGGTATAACCTCCAAGTTTACCGAGCTGAAAATCACAGGGTACGTAGTGTTTGTAGCACTGAATCGAATAGTCTTGGTCCGAAGAAGCTGCGACAAACGGTTCCCCAATCGAACGCGCTCCGAATATGGCCATTTTTGTACACAACTAGATGGTGTGGCTACCTGGCTGCACGCTGTGACGTCATCACCTGGATCTGGGTGATGCGCGCTCAAATTCGCACATGTTCGATTGGGCGTATCTGACGAACCATAGGCCGCAGCCTCCTCGGACAAAGACCATTCGACTCAGCGACCCGAACTCTACGGACTGTGAAATTTAAATTTTTCACCGGACTTCCCCTTTAACAACCAGTATTAGATAAACCTTGTTATAGTTCACGCAATTGTTAGATTGACAGCATCAAACAAGGAGGAGGACACTGTGTTCGGAAACAGTGACCTTACTACAACCTTCCGCGGTTGGAAGAGCGAAGAAAACAAGACGACATCAGGAGTAGTCTCCTAACCCCCTAGCATAATGAGGGTCAGAACCGGGTGCGATACCCATATGGTTCAAATGGTCCGCAGGGACCGGGGCTCTGCCAACCGCGGAAGGTTGTAGTAAGGTCACTGTCGATTTGCGATTTTGGCTCGCACCCCCTCCCCCCAAACGAATGATACTCGTTTCAGGGACGACAAAAAAAACTTTTGCGACAACCCCTGATCGGAACTGGTCCAGGGCGTCAGCTTTGCACTCTCGGTCGGATTTCAGTGAGAACAACTGTACAAGTGCTTCTCACTAAACCAGCCAAAGGCAGTACAGTCAGACTTCGCTTAACCGGTCGTCGTTTATCCGGATCCCTCGCCATCCGGAAGATAGTCGCTGGTTACCGATTTATAGCATATGCCATGCACACATACAGTATGTGTGTTCGATTATCCGGTTCCCTCGCCTATGCGAAATTTTTTCTGGAAAACGGATGTGTGCGGTTATGCGAGGTCTGACTGTACTACACTTGTGCTCGGTGAAATTCGACCAAGAGTGCAAAACTGACGCCCTGGACCAGTTCCGATTACATCACTGTACTTGTACATGATTGTGCACATTCAGTCGCATTCGTACCACTTCCAGGGGGGGGGGGGGCAAGGGCCGCGCAAGTTGAGGGCGCCAAATATTATGCACAACAGCAGTAGCCCCCCCCCCCCCCCCCCACACACACACACTCACTCACCTTATAGTCAGGGTGGAGCCAGCGAACACGCAGCGGCAGTCGACACCACGGGCCCGTGTTGAGCAGGTGGCACACAATCGTCCAGCAGTGCTTCAGCGAGCGTCCTCTCGCCGGCAGCTTCTGAACGACGGTGTCCTGACGAAGGCGTAGCGATCGGCGAGGATTCTGCCACGCCCATTCAAACTACATGAGTGCAGCAAAGGAAAGAGAAGGACAAAATTAATGTAGAACGGAGAGGGACATATGGTTGCGAGTTAAGAGCAACTGTCCACCACTGTAACTAGGATACAGTCAACTTCGCTAACAACGACTGTGGATATGACAACAATTTGCTAGTAACGACTGCGGATATGACAACAATTTGCTAGTAACGACTGCGGATATGACAATTCGCAAATAACGACAGTATATTTCCATGCCCAGAGCAAAGTCTCATCTAACTGTAATACATATCATGAGACTTGGGGTAGAAGGGTGTAGCGTTGGCACGCTAGTAACTTACACAGCTGCAGCGTGAATCACTTTCAATGTATTGGTCACGCGTGTTACACCGCACCCGTACCCCGCACTTGCAACTCTGTACCGTGCTTGCAGATCCATGACATGCATAGTAACTAGTCTCACTGCGTTCAATGTTTCATATTGACCTTAGAAATACTAGTCTAGACCTTTTGCTGCACTTTCAACCGCCTCTTTTACGCCCATTGCCCACATCGCATTCAACTCCTTCTTCAGCATAGAACCAAATGACATTCCTTGTGCAGTGACACCTTCTACTGCCCACCCATCTACGTTTGACCTTTCTTCTTCTTCTTCTTCTTCTTCTTCTTCTTCTCTCTGCTGAGCTTTGCCGTGACCATTGCTGTTACAGCACTTAGGCTGCAACCACACTAGGTACAAAATCACGTACAAACGGCATTACAGTAGAAATCGTCATGCCGACGCGTGCGAAATGCAAAATGCGCTTTGTAGGTTTTCAGCAACTGGCGCACCCCTGTAGAAAGCCACGTTTGTCGTTTTCGCGCTCCTTCTCCTGTGTACAACTTTGCTTTTGTACCGGGTCATCGTACATAGCATCAGCACCATGTACCAGCATTGTTTTTGAATTAATAATTTATTTCCCGGTCTTTTCCAGCGCATGGCACACGCTTTGGTACGACAACGTCACGTGCTGGTCCCGTGAAAACGTCATCTATGCAGACCGAAAAGTGTAGTGTGGTTGCGTACCGACTTGCACTGAGATATGCATGAAAATTTGTACTGTGGTTTTTACGTAGTATGGTTGCGGCCTTATGCTGTCTGCCTATAAAAGCTGCTGTTCACAATTCTCTACACTTCAGTTAGAAAGTTCAGTTAGAAAGTTCAGTTAGAGATGCCAGTTAGAGTTAGAGTTAGAGCCAGAGTTAATGTTTACAATGTAGTCTTCAGTTTAGTCCAGTAATAATAAACAACAGTGTGTTCACTGAGACCCGTGTGCATTTGCCTCCGAGAGTGAGACTGCGGCCCGCTCCATAATTGGTGCCAGCGGTGGGATCCGCTACAAGGGCACTTCGCGAATAAGGACACTTTTCTGATGCTCCGCCGAGTGTCGTACTGACATTCTACAACTGACTGTCAATCAGCTCTAGCACGTCTGGGATGCTCTCCTATGTTAGTACTCTAACTTCGAACCTTCCAATTAGATGGAAAGCTGTTGGAGTGCGCATCCAAGACGCGCTAGAGTTGATTGGCTGTGCTAACTGCCAAGCCACGTACGTACCTGCAACGCGTACGTGTTGTTGGGAAAGCCAAACACGATCAGCACCATGTCCCTATTCGCACGTGCCAGCACGTACGCACACACAGTGACACACACACATGCAGACAATGACACATACACACACGCGCACGGACACACACACACACACACACACACACATACACACCATTTGGACCATTTGACGCCCATCGCCGGAGGTGATGATAGCGATGCTACAGCAGAAGCCATAGCAGCTTGTGCTGGGATTGCACCATTCAACAGCTTGCAAGGCTGAAGAATTGCCCGCCACTATTCAGCCCGGTCTATACCACACAGCTAAGTGGCTTTTCTGGCCAGTGAATCCCTACTTTTTGGTCTTTTTCATTTTTTTCATGCACACACAGGGGGCATAGGATCGGAGGGGTTCTGGAAGTGGTACGACCAAAGGTCGGTGCGGCCAAAGGCCGTGTTGGAGGGGGGGGGGGGGGGTCCGGGGGAGCTCCCAGCAGGAAAATTTTGTAAAAAAAGACACAAAATCCTGCGTTCTGGGACTGTGCATGCAGTGCAGTGCACTAGTGTGCAGTCGAGTACAGTACTCAGTACGACTGCAGATGCATGGCAGATCTACGAGTACCGGTACGAGTCTAGAAAAAGGTCAAAGTCTGATGCGCATACTAGTATCCATCGATGGATCCTGATTTTTTATTACGGGTTTGCACGTTCCGGACGGACCACACTTTTCGAAAAGTGGTACGGCCATGGTCGTACCGGGTGCTACGCCCCTGACACACACACATCACACCACATACTCCGACATGCACTGGCTGTTGGTAACCACCCAGGAGAATGAAAGAAAAGTCAGGAGGAGTCTGAGAAAGAGAAGGACGTGTGACCATAATCGTCAGGAATCGAACCCGCAACCTATCGATTGGAAATTGCTGCACATACTACTGCACCATATGGGACACACACACACACACACACACACACACACACACACACACACACACACACACACACATGCATGCACAGAGAACACACACACACACACACACACACACACACACACACACACACACACACACACACACACACACACACACACACACACACACACATACACACACCATGTACCATGTACCATGTACCATGTATACGCCCGTTCCAAGAGAAGCACGCAAATCTGCAAATGCACTGGATGTGCACCCACAGATTTTCTCTTATAGCAACGATAGCGAACAAGATCTGAATGAGACAGATCAAGACTTGCGCCAGATAACTGTCTAATCCACACAACTGCACACACACACACACACACACACACACACACACACACACACACACACACACACACACACACACACACACACACACACATACATGCACACACACATACACACACACACACACACACACACACATGCACACACACACACACACACACACACACACACACACACACACACACACACACACACACACACATGCAAACACACACACACACACACACACACATGCACACACACACACACACACACACACACACACATGCACACACACATACATGCACCGAGAACACACACACACACACACACACACACACACACACACACACACACATACATGCACACACACACAGACACACACGCACACACACACACACACACACACACACACACACACACACACACAC
Source organism: Sycon ciliatum (assembly GCF_964019385.1). Lineage (NCBI taxonomy): Eukaryota > Metazoa > Porifera > Calcarea > Leucosolenida > Sycettidae > Sycon > Sycon ciliatum. The sequence goes on along the minus strand of NC_088654.1, from coordinate 16,587,832 downwards.
ACACAAACTGAATTCTGATACCGAAGTATCCACAATTGTACTACACTTGGTCCACATTTTACCTCCTTCCTTTGCAACTTCTTGCGCAGATTTCATGAGGCCAGATATTTCTGTTGCCTCCTCTACCTAAGTGTTTGCTATTGCATTCCCGATTGATTTACTTGAATTGATTCTTATACATTGTGGGCGACCTACCGCTTTCGTAATATGTGAGCCTGGGTCATGATTTGCACGCTCATCCTGCCCGTGCAAGAGGCTTACACTTATTGTTGTCTGCCGTGCATGGGTGGGCTTCTTAAATTTTGCCGTGAACACTCCTACAGTGTGTTTCAAAAACATAGACGCGTGATTTCAAAAAATCGTTAGGCCAGCATCTATATACAGGTGGAATCCTGATAATTCGAATATGGCTTAATTCGAACATACCGCTTAATTAGAAGTTTTTCCAGGACCGATTTCTATCAATACGATTCCCACATAAACATTTCTGATAATTCGAACCTCGAACTGGATATGTCCGGTTAATTAGAAGTCCCACAGATTCCACTTACTTCTGAAGTACATAGAAAACATGCGGGATTTGTGCTGATAATTCGAAGTTAGCAAACTGTAATTCGAAGTTCACTGTACACTGTGCTGGTCAGTTCAGTTTGCATGAGCAGGCTGTGCCGGTCAGTTCAGTATCCGTGAAATCTGTGTCCAAGGTCCATAGCGCAACTCTGCGTGACCATGAGAGCATTTTGACATACATATTGTGTTGTGGGTTCATGTTCGGATAATTATAAGTTTTTTACTGGCATTTTGAGGTTCGAATTATCAGGATTCCACCTGTAGAGGCGACGGTTCGATACCGGAACGGCTTGACAGCCAAATTTGTATAGACCCAAACCGATCATCAGCGTTGATTGTTCACTCGAAATATGTTTGTGGAAGGAAACTGGCATGTTGAAGTTTGCTCTGAGGCCAGAGTCAATCGAACTGAGCCACTCCTTTGTGTTGACCTATTGCCTCCAAGTTGCCCAATTTTTCGCTTCAAATCAGAGGTGGCTCCAAACCGGACATGTTTTAGAGTGCACGTCAAATTCACTCTGGGTCTGAAATTAGGTAATTGCTATTGCTCCACGACGGCCAGTACAGAGTAACAATAAGCCTTGTGTGTGCTTCCATTAGTTTTGATCAGTATGCGGTGCTTTATTGGCGAGAGGCAAGCCGCTGTTTACCTGCGACAAGAAGTTGATTTTTCGAAAGTCGTAAAACTCAAGTCGTGGGAAGCAACACGTCAAAAACTCAAATGCTTGGTATGGCGCTTCTGGTCATCGTAGAGCCATGGAATTTTGGCGCTGAGTAAAACACATCGTAGTCTCACTGTGACATACGTTTTCTAATCAAAAAACCAAGAGAGAAAGTGAATATTGAGACCGTTCCGGTTTGCAACCTATGTCCTATTTGAAACCGTCACCTCTACCACATAAAATTCGAGATCACTTTGTGCTTACAAATTTCGAAATTTGGCGTTTGTTACTTTAATGTGATCGCTTATAAATCTATATTGGGGGAGGGACCTGAGCAATATTCCGGGAAAATTCTCAAAAAAGCTCCAGGCAAATTAGAAATATTTCCAAAAAAAACAAACTATATTTTTGAAATGGACTGTAAGTCATCAGTAGTACTGCGGGCTGGTCGTGTACCGTCTGTACGTCTGGGGCTTTGCGACGCGATACACATAGTGCAAGTATAATGCAATTCTGCAACTGAACTACTAGTAGACATTGTCGTGAAAAGCCAGTGCTAGTACATGTACATGTAATTCGCTCACCACTCTCTTCCGCTGGTTCTTTTCGCCCCGCCATACTGGGACCCGGAGTTGTGTTGCTTTATTCGCCTGGTCGGGTTGACGGTGTAACCAATGTACGTCCTGCCCTTGCTGCGAGCAGAGGTCGCCACGAGAAGATAGCAGCCATGAAAGCTGGACTCTTTCGAACCTGGCGCCATTACACAATTTACGTGCACTGTGAGTAAAAAAAACTATCCACCACATAAAAGCTGCAGCGCTTGTAGTGTAGGTGACCCTTCGAAAATGACGTCACCAACAACAATGCATTAATTTTTCTGATTTTCTTCTCCAGTGTATGCATACGTCACCAACCACTCCAACAACTCCTGTTTGTTACTTCACACAGGGAATAGGTATTTTACAACTCCCTGCTTCTACACTACAGTCTTGGTAAAAATTGGTAAAAATAACTACAGTCCATTCAGAAAAAGATGGACTTCTAGCTTTTGGCCATAAATGGGTCAAACTTTGAGTTTTTTTAGAATTTTTTTCTGCAATCCCCTAAGGAATCCTCTTCCAATAATTATGTTTCTGAAGTCTATTTTGTCTAAAAAGCAAGCCATAACAAGAACAGGATATCGGCCAGGTTTTGTCCCAAAAGCATTGAATTGGGAAAAACCATCAAAATCCAGGCCGTTTGACCCCACCTGCAACAGTGCATTGCGGGGTTCGAACCCCAGTTCAGGTACCCTTTTTTTTTTTTTTTTTTTTTTTTTTTTTTTTTTTTTCAGCCAGCTACGAAGCCTCTTGTACGGGCAAAATTAATAAACCCATACAATCATGTCATGAAAATACAAAAGATGACCAAACTGATGATAAAGTAATAATTATTGTTTGCGTTCCGGCTCTCCGCATTCTCCACAGAAACACATGCCCATAATATCAAAAACGGGCAACGCCAGCTTCTGCAACAACAACCTCAGCAGAGACAGGATCAGCAGTGAGGTGAGCTGTGAATGTGCTGCGAGCCCCACGGAGGCACATGACGCTGGCACGCAATAATGCAAAGCTCAAGCGGCAGCGGAGGTTGGCCATCACGTTGCTGTAGGGCTCGGCGGTCTTCTCAGCTAGCAGACTAGCAATTCTCTTGTAGAATGCAGTGGCGCATCTGCTCATGCCCCCAGTGGTGGACAGGACGGCTGGGACGAAGGAGGCATGTTCGATATTGCGCACCCGCTGCTCATATGCCCTCTTCTTCTCCCGCTCATGTTTGACATACATGTAGCAAGCGGCAATCGAGTTGGAGCGATTCGAGGACGCATGTGGGTTGAACACCCGAACATCAACAAAGGTGCGCTCGAATCGCCCACCCCAAATGCCACTTGCTGCCACATCTAGCCGGGCTTGGTCATCGCATCGGTGTTGGCAGACCGGTACCGTAGCTGTTCCCCTGTCAGTGGTTGAAGGTGGGGCTCCACAGCAACTTGATGGGCGACTTGCTTCAATGTCCTGGCGGTTAGGTCCCGGATCTCATTATGCCGGAGGGTTGGGAAGCCCCCTAGGGAACATGACAGGGCATGGGACACGGAGAATTCCTTCCCGCATTGACAGGATGTCGGAAGTCGGGGAGGTAGCCAGTTGTCCCGCAGGCACACAGCGTCGCGAAACTCTCCTTTCGTGAGGTTGAAGCGGTGACAGCGAAGAGGTCTGCAGGTGAGCCAGCTGGAGGCGCCTTTTTCCGCAGGTACCCTTTTTGGACTTTTTTTCAAAGTTCAAATTTCGCTGCACTGCACTGTGTACAATGAAATCACGACAAATCGCCAAATACGGGAGCTCGCCAGAGCCAGGGCCCATCTTTTTATTTATTTTTTATTTTTTATTTTTTCTTGAAATGACCAAAAAGAAACAAAGAAAAATGATGGCACCTATGTACAGGGGATCCCGGGATGGCCCACGCGGTGCACGCCTGGTATAAAGTAAACGTAAAAGAGAAAAAAGAAAAAGAAGAAGGAAAAGAAAATTTTATGAATGGACTGTAAACGGTCTGTACTCGCACAAGTACAAACTACAACATAGTACAAGGGAGACGACCCGCTGATTATGATACACACACGAGCATGCAGCCTGTGAAGTGTGAGTGTGAACCAGGGAGTCGTCAAATTAGGGAGGTTCCGGAGTACGATTTATCGTGCCAAAATCCGTGGAGGCTCTACGGATTTTTATACGTCGTTTTCGAGCAGTGAAAAGTTCCGGGGTATGGAACTAATGTGTTTGCCGTCATTGCCTAGGTTACGATCGCAAACACGTCACATTCCCGCGCTATGCATTTTTATTTTGAAAATTTGTACCGAAATCAAAACTTCCCGCGAAAAATCGATGTTTCTCGTACCAAATTTGTACGCGAAAAATCTTTCTGCACCCGATGACGCAAAATCTCCATACGAAACATGGTTCGTATGAAAGCCAGTCCACACGGATTCTCCGTGCCGAAAAATCGTATGGAGCACGCCTGGAAAAAATCCGTAGCGCCCATACGGATTTTGGCACGGAAAATCGTACCCCGGAACCTCTCTAATAAGTATTTGACGACTCCCTGGTGTGAACAACTCGGATCCCGTCACCTCCGGACCTTGTGCCAATGGCCCCCCGCACACACACACACACACACACACACACACACACAGACAGACAGACACACAGCACATGCACAGAACCCCCCACCCCCACACACACACACAAACTCCAGAAAAGCAGAGCGGGAAGTTCCAAAACGGTACAAGACATTTGTCACAAACGAAGCAAAAGACGGTACAAGACATTTGTCACAAACGAAGCAAAAGACGCTGAGAAAGACACCGACAGGCCCACTCACAACAAGGGGCACAAGAGAAACAAGGCAGCGGGGGAGCAGCTGATCAAGATCAAGAGAAAGATGATCTCTGGCAAACAGGACAACAACAACAACAACAACAACAACAAAAGCCAGCACAGGGCCGCACCGGACACTTCACCATGGAAAGAATAATATAAGACGGACAGGATGCGCTACGGTGTTTGCCTGGGGGGCCCAGAGCATAGGACGAGGACGGGAAATGGAACGGAAACACCACAAGCGACCCATTGTTAAATAGCACAGCACAGCATGAACAACAAACAAATCGTATGTGCAGCGGTGAGAGGGGGACAGGCGACACACGAGCGAAAAATTAGATAGATAAGTAAACTCTTAAAATAGACAGGGAAGACAGCACGATATAGACGTCAAATTGATGATCTGAGCGTGTGCACAAACAAAACTCTTTCTCATTGCTGTACTGAACTGTCGTTGAGGTGTGTGAGAACGGAACAAAATTATTTTTGCTTGGAAGTCAGCCTCCTCGTATGTTCAGAGAAGACGAAGCAATACTGGGAGGGTGATTAAACAAAAAGAAGAAGAAGAAGAAGAAGAAGAAGAAGAAGGAAAGAGAGAAAGGCAACAGGCCAGTGAAATAATTGTTTTAACACAAGCAATGCTTTTGTTTGACATGAGCAATACGTTGTAAACCCGGACGTAGACCAACAGCGGTGAGTAAAAAAATCAGTGGGGAGAGGGGGGGGGGGGGTAAACCAAATGGCAACGCAACTCCAGGAGTGGGAAAATGGGGTGGGTGGGATCAGGGGAAGGGCGCAAAAGTCCAGATCAGTAAAGAACGACGGGGCCCGCAGGGGGCAGAGACAGGCGCTGATAGTTGCTGCCATGGACGTGTGGGTGAGCTGCTGGGGCAACGGAATACGGCCTACTTGTGGCTGCATAACGTGCTGCTGCTGCAATACGTCCAACACGAACTCCGACTCCAGCAGCCGGGCCAGCTCCAGCGACAAGCGAACGCACGAGCTTCGGCGAGCCAGCAACAACCGACAGAGAACATTATTGGGGCAGTCCGACTGCTGCGCTACCTGTCCCTGGACAAGCAACACGCCGAGAGGCCGTTCAGCGACAGACAAAATCCAGCACTTCACTCACACCAAGAGCGAGACGACGTTTCAACAAGTAGGAGACGGTGCACAGTGAGCGGAAACGGACACATGCCGGCTGTCGTCACGGAGGAGAGAAGACAGAAAGAAGACATAGAGAGTAGGCTAAGAGGCCAGCCATGATGAACAGCGGACAACAGAGGCTTTAGTATGGTGCCGATGAGCCGTAGCGACATCATCGATGGGTCGGAGATGATGTCATTAGGGGGTCGAGTGGGTGTAGGGGCGGGACGGGGGGCGGGACGGGGGGAGAGCGCTAGTCTAATGACCATGTGTGGTGCTGGCAAGGGGAGTAGGGATGCAACGAGGAACACCCACACTTGCAACGGCCAAGTCTCATCGCCAGGACAACACCGGACGTCACGCCACCGTGGGTCGGCGCACAGCAGCGACGGAGAGACGGGATCGACGCCACGGCAACACGCTATTACGTGGCAGCGTTGGCCGGTGTCAGGCTGGCCATCAGCTGATGATGATACTGCGGCGGCAGATTAAAACTGGTGTAGGTGGGCGTATGCGCGGATGGAACGCCCAGTGGTATATGCTACAACACAAACACGAGCACAAAAACGCAGTGCCGTGAGCAATCAAACAATTTCGCACGGGTAATACATACAGCATCAGAAACTACCACCAGGCTAACAATTCAAGTTAGTTGTCTCCATGCATTTGCCCCCCCCCCCCCCCCACACACACAAAGACCGTTTCACGATGCCTCACAAGACCTACGCTACAAGACAACACAACCCATACAAAACACGAGACAAGATCGCTACAGACACTGCTGATCTCGATGCAAAAAGGCTGGTAGAGACAGGACAAGGCAAAGCACGATTCTGCCAGTGAAGCTTCGACATTTCACTTTAATTTTGCCAGGCCACTCGACATTTTTGCTACCTTTCTGCTCCAAAGCGAGGCCAAATTTGTGTCAGGTGTGGGAAAAAGGACCGAAGCGGGTCACGTGTTGGCAAAAAGGAGCAAAAGTGTGAGTCATGTGCACCGTAAAAAGCGTAAACTCTCTCAAATTTCCACCCAACATACCGATGTGTTTGCTGTTTTTGCCAGCAAATTCTTTTTCAAAACTCTTCGTTATTTTGCCAGCAGAATTGCTAGCAAAACCGGGCTATGCCTAGACTGGCCACTCAGCTCTGCGCAACCCACTGCTCTCTTCAACGTCTTGCACTACACCAGACGGTCAGGCGATTGGTCGAGTTCTGACACACACACACGCACAGAGCGCATCACACGCGATACTCACCAGATTGGTGGGAAAGACGTACGGCATGTTGGGCGACATCTGCGTGGCTGCCGCAGCGATGTCGTGTGACACGCCGTACAGCGGCGGGCCCGACTGCACCGGCACCGACATCGACGTGAACTGGATGTCCATGGGACGCGTTGTCGCGGCGACCGTGGCTGCGGTTATGCCGCCGGGGCTGCTGCTGGACGCCGATGGCGAGCTAGCATTGCTAGCCGACGCTGACATGATGGCCTGCAGGCGGCTGCAGTCGTTCACACGGCTGCCACCGTGGTGGTCCGTGCTCTCGGCGTCGTGGTCGTCCGTCACGTTGATGTCGCCGTCCACGTCGCAGTGGTCGCCGCCAGCGCTGACGTTGCCGGTTCGCATGGCGCCGATCATCGTCGGCACGGCGACGATGCTCGCCGCCGACGTCACGGCCGCCGCGTGGCCCGCTGCCGTCGTGGCTAGCTGCTGCGGCTGCATCTGCGCGCCATTGAGGTGACCGGTTGCCTGTACCTACAACAACAACAAACACACACCGCCGTAGACAGATAACGTTAGGGCTAATCAAAAAATGCATGCTGTGTACTGTAAACCCCCTAATTTTGGCGACACATAAACCTCAGTGAATTTAGCGAATCAGTCAAATTCGCTAAAGTTGGGGGTTGCAAATCACCTTTTTTTTTATTTTTAGTGAACGGTACCATCACATACATGTATATGTGCATGTGCACTGCACACCTTTCTGTGTTACTGTGTAGTAACTCACTTACCTTTCGTCTGAGCTTTTTTTCCTTTCTTCACTAGTATACATGTGCAGTTACATTGAGCCATGGTGTTTTTTATTTTATTTTTGTGAATCCTTCCCGGAAGCAAATGCTGGTTTTTATGCATTCGTGTAATTACTCAGCGCTATTTGCAATAATAATAATAATAATACATGTACATACTATAGATCTATTCACTAGTGCTCCGTTTGCCCACATTACCCGAAAATACTGTCTACTCCGAGCGCTAAAATAAAAGGTCGCTAAAACGTCTACAATTCGAAATCGCTAAAATTAGGGGGTTTACAGTATCCCGAGACTGGTAAAGCAGAATGCAGGGTCTTCGAAACTAACTGATCATTCATAGTTGAATTTGTTTAGACAGTCAGGCCTCGCTTATCCGGTCCTCTTTTATCCGGATCCCTCGCCATCCGGAAGAAAATCGTTGGTTACCGATTTACAGCATTTGTCATGCATACATACAGTAGGCGTGTTCGATAATTCGGTTCCCTCGCCTATCCGGATGTTCTCGTGGAAAACGGACGTGTGCGGCTATGCGAGGTCTGACTGTATACCAAAGCAGGTTACAGCCATGCTACTTGATATACCAGGTATAGTATGTGACATGCAGCAGGGCATGTGTACTTTGTACTGGATAGTTATACTGTATTGCTGCACTACAGTCCATTTCAAAAAAATATAGACGCATATTAATTATTTCAAAAATAAAAAATCCAGCCAAATTTGTTTCAAATTTGGCTGGATTCTTTTCTCCGAATATTGCTCAGGTCCTTCCCCCAATTATTCTCATATAATGTTTTAACCCTTTGAGACCCATAGTACGGATATATCCGTACCAGTGTACAGTGCATACTTTTCAAAGCGCAACCTGGCGTAACTCGGCCGTCCCTTGACCAAATTGGACAATCGAAAGGGCTATCGACATTAGAATTGTCTCAGCTATCGGCTCGAAAAAACCCGAAAGCGATCCGAGTTCGGAGATACGAGACTCGAACTAAATTCGCTCAGCAGAGTCAACTCGAGCGCGTGCATTTTGAACTCGTTTTTAGGGATTTTCCCTGACTCGCGGCCCACGCAGCTGCAGATAGTTGACGTCATCGCAAAGGCATGTTTCTCAGCTCTCCAGTAAAAAAAATTGAGCGATCTGCGATGCAATTTGTTGAAATGGCAGAGAATCTGAGTTGGGCGCTCGCAATGCTGGCTTTGGAGCGCCGTATCGCGCTGCGGCGCTGGTTCTGTGGATCGAGTGATGTATTGCTGGCTATCGCTGTGTTCCTCTGGCCAAGAGCTTTCCAGAAAGCCCAAGATCACCAAAATCAGCCAAAGGACACCAAAGTTACGTCCAGATAAGTACCTGGGCTCGCGTATGCAGTGCATTTCTTGAAATAATTGTGGGCCCTAAAGGGTTAAGCAATAGGATAGCAAACACCCCATTTCGAAATGTTAATGCACAAAGTAATCACAGATTTTATGTGGTATAGATGCTAGCCTAACGTTTTTTCTTTCTTTCTGAAATTACGCACTGTAGGGGCCAAAGTGCGGGAGCGTACGTGCATGGCCTAGACGACGAGAGCAAGGCAACAACGGCAACAGTAGAAGACATAGGAACATGCAGTGGGGTGGTACAATTGCACTTTTAAAGAAGTCGCCGCCCCGACAGTATTGTGGGGTGCCGGAGAACGACCAGACTAGAATTTCACCAGGCACAGCGCACCAATGTATACAACGGTGACTCAACTGTGCATAGACCACAGTACAGTCAAATGCCTCTTATCCGACCGCCTCAGATACGGGTACGTCTCTCTACCGGGCACCTTAAGCGAGATTCTATGGCAAAATTGCTTCGATTCTGGGGGTTTCGAACTTTTTTTCTTATGTGCAAGTGCGTATTTGTCACTGTCAACCTGTACAATCCACACATTTTCACCAGTGGATTTTTTTATCCTGAACATGAGCAACACGTGCCAAAGAAAAACTTCAAAAACTGATATGATACATGGTAGTTGAGCTGTCCTGAGATACGGGCAGTGCCCGGTCCCAAGGCGCCCGGATAAGAGACGTTCGAGTGTACATGAAAATAAGAACGGTCTAGGCTACAAGGCAGACCCCCAGGTCTTCGGCGGCCGATAGTACTGTACAACACACAAAGAAAAGCGCTCTCTCTCCTTGTGTTTTTTCTCTGACAAGTGAAGCACACCACACACTCACCCCAAGTAATCGCAGCTGACTCATCAGCAGCTGGTTGTGCTCACGAAGCCGCTGGCCTCTTGATCCAATGTCCTTAGCTTCGTTTTCCAGCTCCTAGAAGAGAGAGAGAGAGAGAGAGAGAGAGAGAGAGAGAGAGAGAGAGAGAGAGAGAGAGAGAGAGAGAGAGAGAGAGAGAGATGGTACCCATGAAACGGTTGGTTGACAAAGGACAGGCAGAGTGAACGTAGAAGTATGACTTTATCGCAGGCGTAGACAGGTGAAACAAGTTATACGATCACTTCTCTGTGATACCAAAATGGGTACATGGGACAACTGGGCTTCAGAGAGCACAGTGAAACCTGTCTAAGACGACCGCTCAAGGCACCTTCAAAACGTGGTCTCTGTTACCAGGTGGTCTCCTTATCCAGGGTCATTTGACTGGAAATAGCATCCCGTGGTGCTGGTGTCAGTGGTCTTCTAGGACAGGCCGTCGCCTTGACATGTTTTACTGTATTTTCAAAGACCAGGTCTCACCGGTAGGTACGCATTGATAATCAAGCGCATTGCCGGCGAGTCGGCATAGCGTACAGAACATAGAACACACACTTATACTTGCTCACAGCCAACACTGAACACGCGGGTCTCCCCCGGGGAGAGAGATTCAAAGTAAATCTTGGAAAGATGGCTCAACTGGCTATTGAACCGCCCCACGGCCGACATCCCCTGAAATCGCCAAACACTGGGTGGACTTGGAAATGATCCCACTTATGGGCTCACCACACACACACACACGGAGTTACAACTCACCCTGATACGACTGGACGCGGCCTGCAGCAGGTTAAGCACTGACGACTTGGAGTAGTCGGTGTCATTCGTGGTCGAACAGTCAGTCAGCGTGCCGCGAAGGTCGGAAAAATTGCTGCGCATGTGATCACGCCTGTCACACAAATACAATGCCAATGGACACAAACACAAACATAGACTTGTAAGTGAGAAAGCGACTTGGAGACGTAAAGTTTTTATTACAATATACAGTGGTAGGAAACTAGAGGCCACGTGCCTCGTACTGCTCTTTTCCCTCCGAAACTCAACACTTGCAAGCCAGATACGAAAGAAAGAAAAAATCATCAGTCACAACACCGGGACTCGAACCAGGGACCTTGCTATTCGCGAGCAATGCTCTAACCAACTGAGCTAGCAATATACACTGGTCCCTTTATATTATAATCCGGCAGCAGTTGTGCTCCTGAAATTCTGCTGGATTTACTGCTGCAACGTGCATGAAGAGGACATTTTGGCTACTGAAAAGTGTGCTGGATCATAGAGGGTGCTGGTTCGATGGAGCTAGGAGCACATACCCCCAAGAGCGTGCAACTCCAGCTATAGGGTCTGCGACGGCAGTACTTCACATCACGTGACGAACTTGCACACAATATTTGCACCCTGTGCATGATGGATACAGGGTTGTACAATACGCAACACAGCTTTAGCCTCAACTCTCCTATGATCACATTTCACTGCTTGCCAGCGCAACCCTTTGAACCGTGTCACGAGATGTGAAGTTCCGCCGTCGCAGTACGGGATAGAGGTGGTGCAGACGCTTTTTAAAGAAAGCTCACCGTTGCTTTTCCTTCTTGTTGTGCGTCTCGCGGTTCTTCCTGTGGATAGAAATACGCACGCAAAGAACAAGCAGAAAATACATTCATTACAGCTCCGCCACTCTCGTGTAAAGACCACACAAGCCAGCGAGTGTGGAAGTCAGTGCACCGGCCCAGGACGGCGAAATTCGCCGTTCATGTAATTTTCCACGTCAACAGACGGTAAAAGCTGATGTTGTGAGTCGTACTGGCACGCAGTACTGACTGCAGCGGTGTAATGCGGCTACAGTAAGACCTCACTTATCCGGTTCTCTTTTATCCGGATCCCTCGCCAGCCGGAAGAAAATCGTCGGTTACCGATTTTACAGCATACGCCATGCATACATACAGTATGTGTGTTCGGCTATCCGGATATTTTCGTGGAAAACGGATGTGTGCGGATAAGGGAGGTCTGACTGTATAGTGAATCAGGAAAATGAGGCAAATGACAAAAAATAATCACGCTTTCCCCAAACTCAAGCGGATCGGCACAGTCTGGTCTACGTCCTCCTGTTCCCGTGCATACCTCCCAGGGGTTAGGTCATTGCGCCACCATTTGAAGCGTTTCCACGTGGACTGGCGTTGCACGCACCGATTCGACACGCAACACAATGCATGTGTGATGACGTCATTCTCAAAACTCTCAGGGCCAACGAGAGCAGAGGAAATGAAAAATTCACCAATCACGGGTGAAGCTGCATGCTTAGGGGCCGTCCATAATTATCGATCTTTTACACGAAGAGAACAAGTTTCGTATATGGGTGGGTGGGTCAAGAGGAGTTTTGTTGTGAAAAATATTGATATGAGAGACATCCAGGCATTCTTGCTGTCAAGTCAATCTATTTTTCGTTCAGGGGGGGGTGGGTGGGTGGGTGGGGGAGGGTCCTAACTAAACTTTTTCGTTTCGTGAAAATCATCGATAATGCCGGATAGCCCCTTGTACAGTATTTCAATGCCCGAGCACAAATCTGCCAAACTTGGGAGGAACGACATGTCTGAAAATCACGACTGGTGCGAAAAAATTGAAACCGAGAAGAAAAGAAAGGACGCAGGACGGAGGGCCATCCACAATCATGTATGGTTTTCAAACTTTGCTCATGGGTGGTGCGTCTGACCAGGTTTGTTTCCGAAGTATCGAAGTATCGGTGGCTGGAAGACTTGCTTGTGTATGCTTCAGGGGATGGATGTGTGCTTGTGTGCGAGTGGGCAGTAGTGAGTGGCCGTTACTAGCTCCTACTGCTGGCGAACATGCTGTGGTTGCGCAAGTAAAGGTTGACTGTGAATCATGTATGATTATTTCTCGTCGGTGAACCTGCTGTGCGTGGCTGGCAAATCTGCACTCTACAACAGAAGTGCGTTCGGGCAACGGGCCCTGGCACAACCTCTCCCTCCCCCCCCCCCCCCCCCCCCACACACACACACAGAGTGAAGCCTGAACTACAGTACAGGGTACAGAGTAGGCCGCTGTTTATACAGACAGAGTCGAGAAGCTGAGAAGTAGACACGTAGTACAGTACTAGTACATAATGTACGACACATCAAGTGGCAATCATGAATTTCGGCTGACATCAAAGCACACACACACACACACAGAGCATGTAAGTCTAGTACTATGGCCTGTGAAAGCGTGCACCATGCAGCGAGGGTGTAGTGCAGTTTCGATTTTCTGATTGACCAGATTGTCGTGTTGGGGAGCCACGTGGACTAGCTTCACGAAGCTTCACGAACAAGTAAGATCAACGACTTTCGGGAGCAAATGATGCCTGGGAAACACGCAAGGGACTGAGAGCAAGTCCAACTGGGACATTTTGCCAAAAGAATTAGTCCGCCGCCCACCGACGAATTGACAGCTTGAAAAGGGACACAATCATGTACACGACTTGGTTTTATCGAAAAAGACGTGTGGTGCAATCTCACGGCACAAACAGCAATCACAGCGACACATCAACAAAAGCTACAAGCAAGAAAGCCAGACTTGACCAGTCCAGTAAAAACTGGCACGACTTGGAAAGAGGACACATGGGCAGAACGCACGGTCGAGGTCGCAGATGTGATTTTCATTGTGGCGCGTGTTCGTTTGAAAAATCTGACAGCTAAGCGGGAAATGCACGTGTGACAAACTTCGTACCCAAAACGTTCAGGTTGCGCGCAACCCTGCCTCCACTCGGCCACAGTCTACAAACTCCAGGGCAGCTTCGGGGAAAGCCTCGACACCGAAGAGATGTCAACCAGCCAGCTCCAACTACACAGGCTAGGTGGGAGCTGAGCAAAACTCCCAGAGATCGCTTTCACAGATTGCCCGAATACGCACTAAAAATGTAGCTCAATACGATCAAGCACAGAAAATGGCAACGCACGTCAGGTTACACGAGGGTGCTCTAAATATGACAGTGGGCACAACGACAAAGCCAACAGCGAGATCACTCACGGTGGACGACTTCTCGGTTTGCTGGCCTGTCCATGACTGGTATTGACTGACGATGATGGACTCACAGGCAGCATCGACGTTGCTACGGCTGCAGAACAGAGCACAATCAAAATTTCTCCACACAGCTCCAAAACATTCTCACCACTGCATACAAGCAACGAGGAATGCATACGGCCGGCCGTACTCACCCTGAGTCTTGGCATCCGTTTGAGACAAGCTAAAGCCATGCAGGCAGCTGTCTGCGACCATGCACAAGGCCTTCATCGCCTCTCCAGGCCCAGTGGTGGCTGTTTGAGTGATGGACATGGCGCTTGTTCCAAGCCCAAATCAGAGAAAATCAAGCGCGAAAAGCAGGCGGCGTTTCTCTCTGCACTAAACAAGCTGAAAGCTGAAGGATCAGCTAGCCTTCTGGACCAGGGCAAGACAGAATCTAAAGCTGCAGCAAGAGATCCACCGGCAAGGAAACTAGGCTGAGGGAGACCAGCAGGACGACTTGCCTCACATCGATGTCACACACAAACTCAAAGCAAATTGCCTGCTGTTGATGTGTTGTAGAGCCAACATGCGAGCCACTGTCACTCTCCACGTGGCTCGTTGTACGTTTCGCGCTTGTCCTTTTGCATGCCCGCGGCATGCAGTGCCAAACGACAGTTTCAAACTGAACGTACTCCAGAACCGTCAGAAACCAAGGAAATCTCATTCAAAGTGACCCAGAGAATTCGGGTGAGCACCGCTAAACCATGTAAGTCTGCTCAGAATGCGCGATGGGAAGAGGTTTCAGAGAGCCTTTTCTGAAAGCACCCGGTTTACATCAAACAAGGCACGTGGCACGAGTGTCAAGTTTGAATCGAGACGGGATTTTCCAGGAGCGAGGCATATCTGCATGATACGGCCGCCGCGTACAGGAGGAGGGAATCGAAATGACTCCACTCATCTGAACCAGGCAGCAGTTGTAGTACGAGCTGCCCTATATGACGTCCGGGTGCACTTGGCAGAACACGGGCGATCAAATCCAGAACTGATGTGGTCTGGCATGGCCATGGCACACTTCAAACGAGCACGATGGAATGCGCTTTTGGCAGTTTGCCTCCACGTGTACGGTATGTAGTTCAGTAGTGGCAGGTCGACCTCTCCTGTGCAGCTGGGCCTGAGCTGAGTCTGTCGTGTGCATTTATTTTTGTTAGACAACACTGGTCCTGCCTTTTCCCCGACCGTCTCCTGTCAAGGGCAGGCTTCGGACGTGTCAGAATACAATCGCGCTGCCGACCGACGTGTCATGACGGTCGTTCTGCTGACTATACGGCGTGCCAGAGCCAGCACTAAAAGAAAGCTAAGGCATCATCTTGTACATGTAATCGAGTTATTCTTAGCTCTGACGAATAAAATAATAATTGCAGTAAAACCTGTAACTAGAGACCACCGTGACTAGCGACCAGCCTGGTACACTGTACTACAGACCACGTCGCCAGGCACGGACGGTCTCACATTCATTATGGTTGTTCGGTGAAAACCTCTAACCAGGGAGTCGTAAAATAAAGTATTTTACGACTCCCTGCCTCTAACTAAGGATCACCTGCCGCTAAAGACCGCTTTCTCCGGCCCCAAGGGGTGGTCTTTAGTTACAAGTTTTACTGTATCACCTCCCCCCCGCAGCCCGAGACCTGATTTCATTGTCATGTCATCCGGCATACCAAGTCCTGCAGCATGGAATAGACTACAAACCTCTAACTAAGGACCACCTGCCACTAAAGACCGCTTTCTCCGGCCCCAAAGGGTGGTCGTTAGTTACAGGTTTTACTGTACTCAATCTAATAATATACTTTTTTGGACATTGAAATCCGTTGAGAAGTCAAGAGGCAACGGCGGGGGGGGGGGGGGGGGGGGGGCTGGCCTTGCAGCCGAGAACACTGCTGGTCTATTGTTTTTCGATTTTGACAGCATGTTACAAGGCGAGGACGCGTAGTGCTCCTGACTACAACCATAACCCGGTTGGCAGAGTCCCGGTCTTGCGACCATTTGAACCGTATTGGGAAAACCCAAGTTCGGGTTCAATGGTCGCAAGACTGGGACTCTGCCAACCGAGTTATGGTTGTAGTCAGGATCACTACGCGTCCTCGCCTTGTAACATGCTGTCAAAATTGAAAAACATGTTACACTACCAAGCAAGGCTTCTGTGTATATACCATGGTCCATTGTTGTAGTGTTACAGTGCGTGTATGCGCAAAGCAAGTATAGCGCCGGCCAGGGTCAATCTACCGGATTTCAATGTCGACAACAGTAACAGTACCGGTATGGGTGTTTGACGACTCCCGGCCGTAGTTGTCGCGCCCTCCCCGGGGGCACCAGCCGCGCATTCCAACCGTTCCGGAGCAGGACCTACGCTCGCATGGCCGCTGTGATGTTCTACTGTGCTCCGCAATGAAATCCGATTATGGCGAGTCGCTCAAGTACGTGCCGGGCGTTGCGCAGCCCTAGACTGCGGAATGGTGCAGGGTGCCAACTTGACTCGTGCGATCGGATTTCATTTAGCCGCTGAGCACTGTACTAGGGAATGTACGGTTGCGCTCACTGAAATCCGACCCAAACAGTGCTAAGCTGGCGCCCGGGACCAGTTCCGATTACATCATTGACTCATCGTATGTGTACATGTGTACGTCCAGCCGCATTCGCCATTCCACTGCCAGGGCGTCAAGGGCCGTGGAAGTTGAGGGCGCCAGCTTTGCTCGTTGGGTCAGATGTCAGTGAGCGCAACCGTAGGACTACTGTGGACTGTGCAGAGGCTGTTTTAAGCCAATAGAGAGATTACCGTATTATCTTTAATATAAGCACAGTCTCCAATAATAGCGCGTCTCCAATAATAGAACACCTTGGGGCAGCATTCAAAAAATAAAGTGCTCAGTCTCCATTATAAGCACACTATATCGGTACCTGGTAAAATGCATGTACCGTATTATCTCTAAAATGCAGTACCGGCGAAAACCCCCCTGAAATGTGTGTGTCTGACATGAATTTGGCATGGCAACATGCCTCTGAAATGAGGTTGAAATAATAATGGAACAGTCTCCAATAAAGGAACGTCTCCATTAATAGCACGGGGTGGAGGTACATTGAAAAAATAAAGGACCGTGCTTATATTAGAGATAATACGGTAAGATGCACGTTATTTTTGACGTGACCCGAAAGCTCAACTCGCGTTATTTGGCTCGCACGTCGAAAAACAACGCGAGCAGGCAGGTACAGCTAAAGTGCGTACGGTACAACTGGCATGTCGTACAGCGCAGCCGGATGAATGCATACATGCTACATAAAAGGATACAATGACAAACAGTGAAATTTGAATGAAACTGTGTATGCACATACAGCTGTAGTGCAGTGGTACTCTGCTAAGCCGTACATATGGGCAGCGGGAAGTGTACGTGTATAGTACCTACACTCCGGGGTGCTTCTTCTAATCCCAGCATACATGCACAGTAAAACCTGTGACTAAAGACCACCCCTTGGGGCAGGAGAAAGCGGTCTTTAGTGGCAGGTGGTCCTCAGTTAGAGGTTTGCGCCGCACAACCATATTTATACGTATGAATGTTAGACCGTCCGTGCCTGGCGAAGTGGCCTGTAGTACCAGGCTGTCGCTAGTCACGGTGGTCTTTACTTACAGGTTTTACAGTGCCGTAAAGTACCGCCAGAGCGCCCCACCATCTCGTCCTTTCGTGGTCGTCTTGTGGAGGTGGTTTCCTGTCTGTAGGTCATACGATACGAACCCTGTACACACATTGCACGTTGTGCAGTCAATCCGTAGTACTCCATACCCAGTTTACCTTCGAGCGGAGGCGTGCTCGATTTAGCCCTCCCCATAAAAACATGCCGAGTGTGACCTTAGTACACAAAGGTTCTCACACCGTACAAACTTTGTAGCATTCTGCCATACGATTTTCTTCCCTTGGCTGTAAAATCAAGGTGGGGCGCTCTCGCGAGACGGGGCGCTCTGGGGGTACTTTACGGTACTTCAGTATGGATCAGTACTGCGTGTACACCCGTGCTCCAGACCACATCCATACTAAGCAGGAGTATGTACATACCAGGCGCGTGCGCCGGTGCCCTTGAAGGGGGGGGGGGGGGGGGTTCTGGGGGACCTTCTTCCGTAGGTATGTGCAATGTGATAAAAAAAAACCTCCCGCGGGAAAAAATTCAAAAAATGAAGCAAAATCCTGCATTTTGAGCGAAAAAGGGGGGGGGTTCCGGGCACCCAGGAACCCATACGGGGCACGCGCCTGCGTACTAAGTCGGTTCCACTGTACATGTGCACGTGTATAGACGATATCCCATGTCATTTGTGTTAGATGT
Organism: Sycon ciliatum; assembly: GCF_964019385.1. Classification (NCBI taxonomy): domain Eukaryota; kingdom Metazoa; phylum Porifera; class Calcarea; order Leucosolenida; family Sycettidae; genus Sycon; species Sycon ciliatum. The sequence goes on along the minus strand of NC_088654.1, from coordinate 16,569,423 downwards.
GTGTACAACGAGTATGAACCCGTACCCTGGAGTGCCTTTTTCGATCTTTATTTAAAATTATTTTTCTCGTCAGCAATGTCACGGGAGCGATATGAACAAACGTGATTGATTGATTCCGACTCATTTCTGAGAGATACAGCAGATTGGATCCCAGGTAAATTTTGTCGGAATTGACCGATCACACTGCTACCGTGATCTTTCTGGCGTAGAAAATGACAATCGAAAAGTCACTCCGGGGTTCGCACCTCTTGTGCTCATCTGCATGGTGCAACGGCTTTGTCCATGCGTACCCGTAATGTGGCGTATTAAAGCCGGGCTTATTCCTGCAGAAGCCGATGTCAGGGCTAGGCTTCTATTCAAACCAGGTATTTCTTTGTGTGTCAACACTAAAACCAGGCTTATGCCGACAGTGTATCTTGAAAATCAGGCTTCTATTCAAAACAGGCTTCTATGTGAGATAGGCGTTAATACAAGACACTACGGTATGTACTATACTACATGCCAGCACACGAAGCACAAAAAGCCATAATAGTTTCGACCGTAGACCTTTCATACCATTACTGTTCAAGTGGAATACAATTGTAATTAACAAGGTAGCAAGCAAGTCCCTCCAACCGGCACTTTGGCGGTCAGAGCATTGACAAAATGGCACTTTTATTAAAGATAGCGCTAGTGGCGCCAACTACATATTTGGCGGTCATGTCCAAGAGAGTGCTCAATACCGAGAGGCAGAGCTGGTTTAAACAATAAGAGGACAAAGAAAGTGTTTTAACTCTGAGTTTCACGCACTAAGCGATCATCAGAAAACAATTTGGCGGTCAGAGCAATGACCAAGTAGCACTTTAATGGCGCCAACTACACAGTGCAACAGTGAGTATTACTAGTATCAAACATGCTCTGACCGCCAAAGTGCCGGTTATAAGGACTTGCTTGGTACCATTGTATTCGACTTGAAGAGTAATGGTACGAAAGGCCTAGTCGAAACTATAATTACCGGTATGGCTTCTGTGCTTCGTGTGCTGATTTGCTTTCCTCCAACCAATAATCTATACTTCGTATAACAATGATTGTTACCTGCCAAACTCGTGCAAACGTCCTGTTTTGGCACAAAAAGAATCCGTTGGACCTTGTAAAGCCTGTACTGCTCCTGGAGCAGTGTTGCGCGGGTCCGACTCCGACGAATCTGGATCCGGATTCAACCAATCGATCATTGCAGATCGAGTGGATCCTACGGATCGGGATCCGACCAGCCGATCACAGCCTAGGCCTAGGAAGTAGGTATTTTACTGCTCTCTGCCTAGGATTGTTGGAGTGGGAGGGGGCAGCCATTTGTACGGAGGATCTGGACCACATGTACACAGTCGCGTAATACGTTCCCAATGAAGTTGTTTGGAGTTCAGCAATCAGGACACTACCGTATATATGGAGGCCCACTCTCTATTGGCTCGGTATCCGAGTAGACATTTCGTACATTTGAGGGGGGAGGGGGATGACACAGTCACAGCATGCATGACACGACGCCCGGATGAAACGAGTAAATCATCAAAATTTCAAAAGTGTGTGCGAACCAACATGCCCCCTGGGAACCCGATTTTACCAGTATGGAGGTTCTGCGATCACATCATCAGTCCACATGCTTTGGCAAAGTTGCGGCCCAGCGATGCGCTACTCACGCGACTCGTGCCGTATACACGCACATAGCGCCCTATAAGCGTTTCTTCAGACTCACACTGTATACACGCACATAACGCCCTATAAGCGTTTCGCCAGACTCACATACGTAGCACCCATAAGTGGTTCCGCTGGCTCACCGCCATGACATGATCATTCGCACAACCTATCAGAAAATCAGGGTACAGTCAACTTCGCTAATAACGACTGCGGATAAAACGGCAATTCGTGAACAATGGCAGAACTTCCATGCCCAGAGCAAAGTCCCATCTAACTGTAATGCATATACAGTAATGTCTTGTACAAAAGCTGCGGCTTCTATGACTTTCTTGGTGAAATTTTGCAGCCTTCTATATGAGACAGGCTTCTATACAAGACAGGTATTTCTATGTATGTCAACACTAAAACCAGGCTTACGTGTGATTTGATGGGCCCAAAATTGCGGCTTCTATTCGAGGGCGGCTTCTATTCAAGTGCGGCTTTTATACAAGACTTCACGGTAATGAGACTTCGGGTATAAGGACACTTCGCGAATAAGGACACTTTTCTGATGCCTCGCCGATTGTCGTTATACGCAAAATTGACGGTACGTCCCAATGCTGCGTGTAGGTTTGTACACTCCTTCTGATATTGAATAATTGAAGTGGAGACAACACTACTTCAAAGTACTAACCCTAAGATGGCGTTGCGTTGAGCGGTGATGTCTGCAACGCGAGTCATTCAGTGCAACCCCAGTATAGTTTTTAAATTAATGTTCACATCGTGGATCAAGCGGACAATTATGCCAATTATATTTCGATAATGATGGATTGACGTGTTCTCGTTGTGTTCTGAGGTTTTTTCAGAACTTTGAAGCTCCACTGTTCTGAGGTGCTATAATAAATACTACATATGGGGCTAATAAACATAGAAGGAAGACTACATAAGGCAGAACAACAGAGACCAAAAAACTTTCTCTTTACTCCGAGTTTCAGACTAGCAATCAATTGGATAGGAGCAATGAAGTCATGAGCCTATGTAGCATCGGGATGATCCATAGTTGTAGTCTCCAGTCGCATCAAGCTGGGGGACGATTGGCCGAAACTGAGCCACCATGTTCCAGTGAGCGGACTAGCCATGCCCGCTCGGTTCGAGCAAGACGGGGGCGAGATGGACAGCACAGGTCTTAGGATGTGGCCGCATGGCTATGGAAAGTGGCCCATCCCATGTGCACTGTTCTGAAGTAATAGACCAGTTGACCACCAAAACAATACCAGAACTCTCTGTCTCTGTCTCTCTCTCTGTCTCTCTCTCTCTGACCAATTGAGGTCACTCATCCATCGAGCTAACAGAGTTGGGTTGTGTGGAGCTGACAGAGTTGGATTGCATAGAGCTGCGTAGCTTGTCCCGCGAATGGCGTGCTCGACTTACCCAGGCCTGCTCGCCGGACACAAACTTGCTGACCACCTGGTCTTTGGAGAGGCGTGAGAACGTCTTCTGCCAGTGCGGCTGCGACATTGGCGCAGTGACGGGCATGTGTAGCCGCAGCCGTTGCATCTGAAGCAAGAAGAAAATTTCACGGTTCGCTTGAGACTCAGTTTAATTAATAGACAGAGTTTTCAGCATGCGTAGGAGCGCCACCACCCTGCAAACATCCAAGGTACAGATGCGGCTCCTACAGTGGTGGGAGGCCGAAGCAAGAAACATGCACAGTAAAACCTGTAGCTAACGACCACCCATTGGGGCCAGAGAAGGCGGTCTTTAGTGGCAGGTGGTCCTTAGTTAGAGGTTTGCATCGCACAACCATTATAATGAATGTGAGACCGTCCGTGCCTGGCGAAGTGGTCTTTAGTACCAGGCTGGTCGCTAGTCACGGTGGTCTTTAGTTACAGGTCTTACTATACAGTAAAACCTGTGTTTGCTGGGCCCTGTACCAAGCAGAATCCTGAATTGACCGGACAAATTTTCATGCACAAAAAAAAGCGCTGCGGATCGAACGCGCATCCCTGGATCAAGCGGAATCCTGTCATATCAGGACAGATTCCGACTGGGCCAGGTTTTTACTGTGAAAGACTTTTCAATCTCTAGTTTTCTAAACGCACAAGTTGCCAATGGCAGTACATGTACACTGCAACCTGTCAAAGACGACCGCTCGAGGGACCTCAGTGTGGTCTATACTAGCAGGTGATCTCCTTATCCAGGGTCATTGGACTGGCAAAAAGCATGCCTTGGTCTTGGTTGTGGTGGTCCTCTGGGACAGGTGGCTGCTGTATCAGAATGGTCGCTTTATCAGGTTTTACTGTACGTCTGCTTATTGGAGCTTCACACATGCACACCCGCGTATGTATGCGTACACACACACACACACACACACACACACGTGCACACACACACACACACACACACACACATCTCGGCTCCGATTTGGCTTATGTGAGTCGGGGAGTCATAGGAGGGAGGCTTCGCTCCATGTAATTACGTATGAAAATAACATACGGTACGTATAGGAACTGCACATGATTTTCATACGCGAACATCCGCGCTGGTGGGGTTTGCTCTACGTGATTCCTCCACGATCATGCCTCGCATGCCTTGTTACGGTGGAGACACGTCGGCTGTATGCGCTCACCACGTGCTGTACTTTTGTATTTCGAGAGCTTAGTCGTGGATTAATCCGGAAGCCGCGGAAAATATTTCAGAAAGTCCTACGGAGGGACTGAACTTAGGAACGTGCTTTCCTACGGAAATCCGTAGAGAGATTTACTTATGAAAGTTGCCCTTGCTCCCCGGCGCGTACGACATACGGATTTTCATACCTTTTTTCTGTTCCACTTAATTTTTGTATTTGGTGCCTGGTCCCGCCGCTGATCTCGAGACCCATGGTCGGGGAGGTAGGCCCAATTTAAGCACGCTGCTCCGGTTTCCCGTTGTATTGTCATGTCTCCCCTTTGGTTCTGTCTTCCCATTCCGTTCTCTGCTGGACTGTGTACTTAAGGTGGCCCTCTGAGCTTTGGGGGTCAAAAAACCGACTTTCTTGGATTGCTCCCAAAGTGCAGTCAAATCCTTCCTATATCATCCAAGAACACACAAAAAAAATTTGAGGGCGATATTCAAAGCCAGAAGGGCAGTTCACCAGCCGTGCTCTGGTGCGCCTTGGCTCGCGCTACGAACAGAACTCAGTCAGGAAGAGGTCAGCTACCACCAAGCAAGCCAGGAAGAAGCGTAGAAGAGTCAAGAAGACAGGCCAGGATGTAGCCGAGGAGGTTGAAGGTGTCACATACGAAGCAGGAGGCTTCTAATGTGTGGAATTCTGGCGAGGAACCAAAACCAAAATTTTTATCAAATTTTGGTACCCAATTTTCTCTCTTTTTCAGCCATTGCCGGACCTTGTAACCAGGCTGTGGCTTCAGTTGTTGCTTCTACACCCCCAAAAGTATATATTTTCTGAATCCGTGGACCTTTGGCTAGGTGCTAAAACTCAATGTGGCCTGTTCTCAGGTAGTATAGCCTGTAAAGAGCATCTCCAACATGTGTCGTTCTTTTGCGCATTTGGACTATGGTTTTGTGTTTTCGATATTGGAAACCTTTTCTGAGGTTTTCCTTGTATATTGTTGTTTTAGCACCTCAAGTTGGATGTAAAGAATGTACTCCATGTGAAAAATGTCATGATAAAAACATTGGTATTTCTGAGTGCTGGTTAAGAGTTCTATATACGGCAATTTTCGTAAATTCACATCCACACCGACAGTGCTTGTGAAGAGGTCCATTTTTCCTGGTGAAGATCAGACTATGGGATCTCAGGAATTAGTGTTGAAAATTTGAACCAATTATATGCATTGTAACCAAAGTTACGCCGTTTTCCGGGCGGGGTGCCGTAAAGCTCAGAGGGCCACCTTAAGTATAAAAATAATAATTATTACGCAGAGCAAAACCTCCCTAGTATGAAGGGAGACGACACCTGCGACTGGACGCTATGGCTCCCGTGATGTCAGCTGTCAATTTGTCCATGTTCAAAAACGGAAAAAATGTAGAAAAAGCAGGCAGCACAAAGCCGACTGCCATTGCCCCAGGGGAGGCTCGAACTCCCGACCTTCGCATAACTCAGTTGCAGAGCTGCACTGCTTATAAGTACGACGCGCTAACCGACTACGCTACTGGGGCATACGCTCTGGGCATCAGCTCTACGATCCTATGTTCTCTATGTTTCTAGAGCACCTTCAGAATGAGCGCTGGACAGTTCCAGGGTTCTACGCCGGCAATACAATGACCGCCGCGATGGCCAACTGTGTACCAAAGAAGTCGAGGCCAAAGAGAAAGACACATTTTCTTGACGAACTCAGATGGTGAGCCAAGGAAAAAATTGAAACATGGAAACATGTGAACTTAGAAGTTGCGTGCTCCTCGTGTGCTCCGGATGGCAGTCGTGAGTCAGTGAAGTGTCAAGTTCGGCAGGAAGCATGTGTTCCTCGTTGGAACAACCAACTTCACGATGGAAAAAAGTGGTCATAACTTGTGCCCACATATTTCCATGTCAGCACACGAAGCACAGAAGCCATATACTTTTTTCGACTAGGCCTTTCATTCCATTACTCTTCAGGTCGAATACAATGGTGATTAACAAGGTAGTAAGCAAGTCCTTATAGCAGGCCTAGTCGAAAAAAGTATATGGCTTCTGTGCTTCGTGTGCTGATTTGCTTTCCTCCAACCAAAAATCTATTTTTCCATGTTGCTATACATGGCCGTGCTTAGATGATGAATGAGTGTGAGGTCAGCGTCAGCCGTCAGGTAACTACACGGTGCTAGTGTTCTACAGCCTGGCCAGCCTTACCAGGGGCGTCGGAAGGTATTTTAGTGTGGTACGGTCAGCCATCTGAAGTACAATTGACTCGTGGGGGAGTGGTGGCTGAGCCGAAAATTTTGGAATTTTAGATCCCAGATCAGTGTATTTTGTTGACTCACGGGTATCTGGGGCAAAAAGTGGTACGGTCAATACCGTAGTGACCGTACCGTGTGCGACGCCCCTGCTTACCATGCACATCTGATTGAGTTCGGACAGCTTGACCGGCTTTTCCATGACGCTGACCGTCTCGAGGAATGCCTGGCCGACGAAGGGATTGCGGAACGCCATGCTCTGGTGCTGGAAGACGCGGATCATGACTCCCACTCCGGACAGGCTGGCCAGCTTGGCAGGCATAGTGCTGGGAGCGCAGACACAGAGACACGCACAGAGACACACATACACACACACATATGCACACATGTTGTAGTACGTTATTTTGTGTACGTCGTGTGTACGTCATGTTGGTGCATGCGCGTGTTGCTGTGGTGTTAAAAGCAGTCTTCGTCTCGAGTCCGTCATGTCTGGTTGTGTTTCCGTCGTCCCTTTGTATAAGTGTGGAGATGACATGGGACTGGGAGCAAGTGGAGAAAGGCAGTTACAACACACACACCCATACACGCTCACACCGACAAGCAAGCAGGCACAAACATGTACACATACACATCTGTTGTCAGGTCACGAATACACACGGACGACGACACTGACTACACACGAGCTACGCGCCTGGACGCTCTCTTCACTCTGATAACTCACAAGGTGATGATCCTGTCCAGGATGGCGCTGGAGCCGTTGAACGGCAGCGTAGAGCGTTGCTGCGCATGCACGTCAATACCGTTGTTCTCAAAGAGCACCTCCGGTGATAGCGTGGCCGTGATGAAGAAACAGTCAGAGCGTGATGACGCGGCCGATGCCGCACTGGAAGACGCCAGGCCCAGGAGTTTGTCCATCCCTGAACACACAAGCATACACACGCACGCACACGTACATACACATACACACACACACACACGCATGCACACATACATGCACACACATGCAAACATACACACACATATACACGCACACACACATGCATGCACACACACACACACACACACACACACACACATACACACACACAAACAGACAGACAGACAGACAGACACATACAGGTCATCGCCAATAACAGGGAGGTGACGATGGCGGTAAACAGGTAAAGTTTTCGTTTTAAATGCACACAGCTACAGTTGCGCTAGGTGAAATCTGACCCAGAGTGCATATTTGGCGCCCTCAACTTGCACGGCCATTGACGCCCCGGAAGTGGCACGAATGCGGCTGGACGTACACTTGTACACATCCAATGATGTTATCGGAACATGTCCAGGGCGCCAGCTTAGCACTCTGGGTCCGATTCCACCGAGCGCAACTGTGGTTGTCCGGATATTCGGCATTAGGGACATATTGGAACATGGAGTGTGGAAGAAGACTCGTAGTATTGACGCAGCGCGTTCTATCACGGTCTGACGTGGATCACTGTTACTCACATGAAGCACTGGTGACGGCTTGTAGACCGGTCACGTTGCATACTAAACACATTTCGGGAAAACATGCAGTTGCACAGATACACACACACACACACATACACACACACACGCACACAAACACACACACACACACACACACAAACACACACACAAACCCATACACACATGCACACACACACACACACACACACACACACACACACACACACACACACGCACACACAGCATGTTGCATGAACACCAGCTGCACAAGAAGAACACAAGCTCTCAGCTACCCTAGATACGTTAGCCTTGTGAGCAGCTAGAAATTCATTTTCTTACAGTAGTCGCACTGGGGGATGCACCCAGTGTGCTGACAGTGCTCAATACCGCGGGGGCAGAGCATAATTTACAGTAATGGGAGGTATGCATCGAAGATGGCCGTCACCTTTTTGCGGGGCAAGTTGCTCCATTTTTGGCAGGTACACCCCATTCTAGTACATTTATGACCATGACCGTACAAAGTTCATGACCTGTTATGCAGAGTTGGTATCTAGGGGTGTACGGTTGTAGTGGACTTGCCCCACAAAACCGAACGGCGGGAAATGGATGCATACGTCCCATTGCATAATATACCTTAGAACGAGGTCTGTCTCGTTGTCCAGGAAACGACCAATCAGCGACATTTCCGCCAAGGGCCTTATCAGAGTTTAAAGCCCGCTCAATCGTTATTTTACTACTCTTGATGACGCGTCGAGGGCTTTGGATTAGTTTAAAGCCCGCTGAATATACTCTAAACTGGTGCGTACAACTCCCTGTATGCATAATAGTACGGTGCAGATAATGAACTCTGCATAACGTGTACGATGTACTACTAAAAGCTACGCATTTCAGAAGTGTGTACGGTTTTTGCCTCCCGTATTCTTTCATCTGTACGAATTTTCTTTGTCAACAGCTTGCGAAAACCTATAAAAACCGAAGATCAAAGTCATTAGAGTTATCGACAAGGGGCTCTCAAAGCCCCTAAATAGCTCCACAAGCTACATGTATGAATAAGAATGAAGCTCGCAATAAGAGCCCAGCATTTCATATTCTTCCATTCTACTTTTAGTAGTCCTAAGTGGTGCTGAGTTACCATAACTTACCTGTTGTGTATCGGTAGAAAGACTTTTCATGGCTCTTTTTGTTGTGGTCCTTTCGTTTATTTTGGTTTGTTTTGCGTTCTGCTTTGACTTGTTTTGGTTGCATGTATAGTTTGTACATGATCCAAGTAACGGT
>NC_088654.1:16500153-16555153 GCF_964019385.1 Sycon ciliatum | reverse complement strand
TGCACCACCGCCGCTTTTTCCATTAACCAGGTGGTCTTTGCCCGCCGTATACCAGCCCGAGCCTGGCCACGAGCCTCCTTGAAAGCCCTGTGATCATTCTGATGGCCAGTTCTGAGCCATAGGTCGTATAGCCGATTACGGGTTGCTAGTAGGGGCTCCAGTGTCGGGGCACTATCACGAAACCAGTCCGGTACACGCCGCTTGTCTCGGCCAACCACCTCCCCAGCCACATCGACGACAGCCGACTTCACAGCACTCCACTTACAGTCCACGGATGAGGCACTATCATATGTATCAGCCAGCCGAGACTCAAGACCAGCACAGTACCCAGCACGCAATGCAGACACACCCTCAGCCTCCTCCTCACTCATAAATGGCAACCGGTTAAACCGATGAACAGCAAATCTCCGAGGCCTGGAATGCGAGTCACGGTGATAGCGCTGCTGTGCAATATCAAGTAATCGATACTTCATGCGGATCAAGCGGTGGTCAGTGCTACACTCTGCCGTACGCATCACTTGACAATCCATGCAACGTTTACGATATCGCTGCCGAACAATTACGTAGTCTATGCAGTGCCATCTCTGTGAACCAGGGTGTTGCCAGGTGTACATGTGGATGCGCTTCTTGGGAAACAGTGTGTTACAGACAGTCAGCTGTTGACAGGCCAAGAAAGCAAGAAGGCTATGGCCAACGTCATTCACTTCACCCACACCATGCGATCCATGTACTCCCTGCCACATCTCCATTTGCTGTGGACCAGTACCTACACGTGCATTGAAGTCACCCAGGACAATGACATCATCCAGAAGATTGATAGCGTCCAGTGCAGCTTCAAGCTGAGCAAAGAACTCGTCCTTGTCGATTTGAGCCGACCTGAATGTTGGAGCGTAACAGGACATCACCGTCATCCAAGAAGGAGAGTTGTCATTGCCGAAATTTAGCCGGGCTGTGACAATGCGTGATGAGATAGCTTTCCACTGGCAACCTCCACACTCGAACGCTTGTTTAGCCCTACGTCGTAGGACCAGTGCAACTCCCTCGGAGCGACGAAAATTTTCGGCAGGCACAGGGCGACCAGACGCGAGCACGGTGGCATCACCAACACTAAAGGAATCCCCGCCGAACCACTTCGTTTCCTGCAGTCCAGCCATCTCTATATCAACTCTGGACAGCTCACGGATCACCAAGTCAATCTTCTTGTCCTCCACGACAGATTCGAAATTTGAATTTTGAAAACGTCTTCTTCTTGCCGTCTCGACGGGTCCGTCATTGTTCACCAAGGTTCGAACGTTCCAAGACCCAAAGGCCAATGTCCGCAGCCTGTTTCTCCTCTTCCTCTCTGACAGCACTCTCTGAGCTTTACAGTTGGAAACCATTCGGGGGTCAGCTACACCGCCGCGAATGGTGAGACGAGGACGACAACAGTCGTGACGGAAAAAACACCGCCCTGGCGACCGCGTCGTGAAACCCTCGCCTCAGAAATTTCAGGAACACGCCAGGGGCGACTCTGGTAGGTCCAGAGCCACCCCGTGGCCAAGTGGGAGAAGGCTGAACTCGAAAAGGTCAGAGCAAAAAAAGTACAACCGTCCCCTTCAAGCACAAAGGGACACACACACACACACACACATGTGGCACACACCATGTACTGTCGCAAGAGAAGCACGCAAATCTTCAAATGCACTGGATGTGCACCCACATATTTCCTCTTATAGCAACGATAGCGGACAAGATCTGAATGAGACAGATCAAGACCAGCGCCAGATAACACGCACCCACACCCACCCACCCACACCCACACATGTAGCACAAGCACAACGAATGAGGTCGGTTTCTTTGGTCCCAACTAAGTAGCAACTTCGGGATTTATATTCGTAATGTGCTGGTACCTGCTGGGGGGGGGGGGGGGGTCATCCTTTCCGGTTGCTCTCACCTCTCCGCTGGCGATGGAATTCGTCTCATGGCTGTACGACAGAACTGCCTCCACAGGGTTGGAGCATTGGCGCTCCTCAAGTTCAGAGATGAGCTCCTGGTGGTGATGCATCAACAAACGCAAACACCCACAACAGATGCAATAGTTCAGATCGCTCCTCAGGTTTTTTGTTTTGTTTGTTTTTGTTTTTGATTATTTTAGTTCATTGCCTGAACAGTACAATGTACAAGTTGAAAGGGGGTCGAACAGCATTGCCGTAGTTTCCGGAGTATAAGCCACACTTTAAAAACACTCGTTATTCCCCAAAAATGTCAACGCGGCTCATACTACGATGATCAAATGAATGGTGATTATACAGGGTAGAGGTCTGTATATCGTGACAACAAATCTGGGTGTGACTTTTATACTCCGGAAATACGGCATATGATCACATCAATAGGAGCATTGATATGCTCTGTATGGTGTGGCATCACGAGCAGTGGTTTGCCAGTTGCCACTTGGATCCTAAGCGTACACAATGACATTATCCACATCGGCATGCATATAACATATGAAGGTGTTTGTAACTTTTTATTTGGTAAGCCCTGCTGTGAGTTCACCAGGTATAGTAATGACATCATAATGACATCATAACAACATCATATCACACGCCGGTAGAGGTTTCGCTAAAATTGTCTCAAAAACGGCATGCACTGTAACCCAGTCATCAAACACGTTGATGACTCCCTGGTTCCACTGCAGGCACAGCCAACATGTCCCGTGTTTGCAGGCATAGCAAACATGTCCCGTGTGTGCAGGTAAACGGCATAGCGAGCAGTGAGAGTTTGACGTACTGTAACAGTAAAACCGGAACGTTTAGTGACCAAAAAGTCTAACGTTGTTGTAATTTTGGCATGGTAACGCGCAGAAAGTTTAACGATGGCTACCTGGCCACCCAGAACATGCATCGATGTATGCACATCTTTACACAGACATCTCGAACCGGGTTCCCGATAACGTTTCTTCAAATGACGAAAACAAATTGGTCGTTAAAACATTTAGACTTTGCGACTCGTTAGAGACTTTCCGGTTTTACAGTATGCTGTGCAAGCTCTGGACTACTTACAGTGATTCTTCTGACTATTGTGTGTGGTTTGTTTTGTTTTTAAAAGTTTGCGGGCCAGTTTGGGTGACTGCTCACCTTGTACTGTGGACTGTCCAGGCTTGTCTTGTCCTTCAGCCAGTCATCGAAGAAGTCATAGATATGCTTTGTGCGCAACAGAAGACGAACACAGCAACCGCTATTCATATTTTAATACTAGGGCCATTTGGCAATTACTCGTTAACAATGTGTGGTCTAACACTTACAATAGCATACTCATGGAAAAAAAGCAGTGCAAGACGATAAGCCAATTGTTACAACACCAGCCAAGCCAGGAGAGAACTGTTGCGATCCTTTCACCCCAATGATCTAGGCAAAGGTCTGTCTAAACCTAGGGCATCTGCTGAAGAGCTTTACCTATTGCTTGCTGTGGCGGGTTTGGGGGGGGGGGTGCCCCCTCCCCTCAAAAGTTTCGACCTAGGTTTCGAAAAATAAAAGGCAGGGGGCGCGCGCGGCCTGAAACAATCGTCCAAAAGCGGTTGCACGGTACGGTGCTCGAGCTGACACTACAGAGTAGGAGTGAGCATGCACGGCTACAGAAACACAGTGGTTTTCAAAATGGCTGACCTGGGACAGTAGCATGATGTCATCTACGCCCACCCCATCCCGGCCGCACCCCCCCCCCTCTCAGCCAAATCCTGAACACGCCACTGGCTTGCTGTGAAATGGGGTTGAGTGAAACACAACAGAAGCTTGTGCGGCCTCGCTATTACAGTCGACAGCCGCACACTGAACACGGATATCGGTATTCTGTGTACATCATGTGTACGTGGTGTTGGTGCATGCGCGCGCGCGCGCGAAAAGCAGTCTTCGTCTTCAGCTTGTCTTGTCCAGTTTGTGTTTCCGTCGTCTTGTCATAATCAGCAGTGGTCTAAATGTAGTTATCACGTCCATTGTCAGGGGCGTGCTCGGCCCCCCAACTAGGGGGGTGCACGGGAGCCGAGGGGAGCCCCCCACCCCCCCCCCGGCAATTTTCTGCAATTTGTTTGCAACCTTTCTTGAATTTTAGAGCATATTTGCACGCATTACAATTGCAATTACCCAGATTGAAAATTTTTGGGGGGTGCACGTGCCCCCCGTGCCCATCGCCGAGCACGCGCCTGATTGTGTACAAGTCGAGATGGCACGGGGCTGGGAGCCGGAATGAGAAAGTCCAGTTACAACGTAACTTACGTTTTCTCTGCCGAAGGCCATCAAGCATGTCGACGGTACAATACTCTCACTCTGCAGCACAAAAAGCGAGTAATTACCTCATCATTACCTCATCAATATCTCAAACACCCGCATGCTCGTGGACATACATGTCGTCAACTTGAAGTGACGTGCTCATGCGTGCAAAAGTCACCTGGTCACCGTGTCTGCAGGCTACAACTTTCACACCAAGGTTCAACTCGAGTTCAACTCGAGTGACAGGAACACGCCCAAACAGGCTGTAAGTTGTACCCTGCAGGCACGGTGACCAGGTGACTTGTGCATGCATGAGCACGTGACCGCTTATTCAACTATGTTCGATTGGGAATACGGGCCGAACGCTGCATCGCAGCGCTCTCGGACCAAAACCAGTCGACTCAGCGTCCGAAAGACAACACCATAATAGGCCAATCGCGGTCGTCCGTGCTTTTAAAAGAATGAAATGGCACTTTTAGTGACATTTGCATACAAATCCCCATCTAGCAGGGCGCAGTCACCCAGTTTCAGTGGAAGTGTGCGAGCTCGATTGGGAATAGAGGAGGAGCGGAGCTTCTCAGTTTCCTCGGACCGAGACCATTCGACTCAGCACCCCGAAGACTACAACTGGTGAAAATTTGAGATTTTAGGCTCAACTTCCCCTTTAAGTAGTCTTGATAATTATGATACCCTATGAACAGAAACTTGCATGCGGAATTTAATTTCGTCTTTTTCGCCCAAGGAGTTTTCGGATGAAATTAAATGCCGGACCAACGTCGATTGTGTCCAGCTTTTCAATACATTTTACGGTCCATGGACGAAATTTTCGACAGGAAAAACCCCTTTCTTTGGAGTTGGACGAATTTTTTGCCAACTAAATTTTCTGCTTGGAAGCGGAAGGATTTTCTCCAGCCATGCTGAGACCCACAGTTAATTGGGAACTCGTGGCCTAGCACGAGGGAAGCATGGATGCAGTGAATGGGATTTTAGGTCTTTGACCACTTTGGTGGCTCTGTTCTGCTCACCTCCTACCAGGCTTCCAGCAAATAGGCGCCATCAAATCTCTCCGTCAGAGCAGGACCGTCGCCGATCCTTTGTCTGATGCCATTCCAATACCACTCTTTGCGGTGGCGGTAGAACCCCTCAGAGTCTTCACCAAGGTCTGAAAATGTTACCACTGCAGGACCATCATACCTGTGGAGTCTTCCGTGGTGATACCACCGTAGAATACCGCGTGTGTCGTCATAAAAATCGGCTGCAGGACCATCGGCTCTATGACGGACGCCGTTGAGGTAGTACTCGATGCTACCCCGTCCTACCGAAGCAGGTTCATTGACGCGATGAAGGCGACCTCCATAGCACCAGGCGGACACTCCTCTACTATCAACAAGAGCTGGCCCGTCCTCCCGATGGAGTCTACCGTCGACGTGCCAAATTTCTTGCTGCGCGTTTTCATCTGCCAGCTCCACAACAGTTCTTACTGGCGTCCGACTTTCTACCAGTAAAGGACCCGTAGTGAGAGACCACGACCGGTTGTCCAAGTCTACACCAAACGTATCGGCCATATCTATTTACTCAAGGAGAATAATGTAACAACTCCTCCACAAACGCTTCGACACCTGACGTCTTCTTCATCCTGGTTTTTCCTCTTGGTGGTTTTGGATAAGAGTTGAAAAGTCCGAAAGGTCAACTGATGACCTTTGCGTTACTTGGTATGATTGGATTTTAGCGGTTGATGTCGGTATGCAGCTGGGGAGCGAATTCAACAGGAAGAAGAAAAGGTCTTGCTTTGCGGTTCACACCTTCACTTCAGTATCATTACAGTCTGTGGAAATGGCTTTCACATGCCACTGCGGCATTCAGCTTACAGGGGTTATACCCCTGTTCCAGCACCTGAGGCGGTGCATCAAGCGCCGCCTCTTCCTTATTGTGTATTGCGATACCTGGTAAGTGTGCAGTGCTCACAGCTCTCTCCCCCAGCAATAGAGCTCTATGACACTGTGCTTTCTGCGGTTTCTTTCGTGTTTACAGTGGAGAAAGGCTGGTGTGAGTTCGAGCCTTTACCACCCATTTAACGGATGTGGTACATCTGGCTCAATATTGGAAGGGCCGGCAGGTCGGCCTGCTTCTGCAGTCCGACTACCAGGACGCCGTGGAGCGGATCAGTATCCTGTAAATAAGCACGGCTCTGTATATACTTGCCATCCTCGTTATAGTGATACAAGTAAGTGTTGTCCCTGCCCTTTTGGCATGTGTGTGCCCCTTTTGGCACGTTGGTGCGGACCGCGCGCGGTCTGCGCCGGTTTCATGATTATCATACATGTTCTTGTTGTGCGCATGCTTGCATGTTTTTGGGGGCCTTCTTCCTGAGACTCTCCTTGGAGTAAGACGAAAATAATCTGTCCTCTGAGTGTGGCGTGCGTGTGATGAATAAGAGAGTAGTCGGAAGGGCTATCGTGCGAGGGAATAAAACCCCCCGACGACAATTGGCGCCCAACGTGGGGCTCGAACCCACGACCCTGAGATTAAGAGTCTCATGCTCTACCGACTGTCCCTCCATTGTTGCACAGTTTCGCGGGGCTCCCGGCTGGTGTCAACCCTCCTGGCCTACTCGTCACTTGCCCAACGGTCTCGTCTGTGTTTTTTGTTTATATATTCGCCTATCTATGTTGTACATATTTCATTTCTTTCTTCTTCCTGTCTTCTTCTCCTGTCTGTCTTCTCGTTTTGTTTTTCTTCTCTCCCATCCTCAGGAGAGGATGCATTTTTTTTCATGTGGAAGTATGTTGTCCCTGCCCTTTTGGCATGTGTGTGCCCCTTTTGGCACGTTGGTGCGGACCGCGCGCGGTCTGCGCCGGTTTCATGATTATCATACATGTTCTTGTTGTGCGCATGCTTGCATGTTTTTGGGGGCCTTCTTCCTGAGACTCTCCTTGGAGTAAGACGAAAATAATCTGTCCTCTGAGTGTGGCGTGCGTGTGATGAATAAGAGAGTAGTCGGAAGGGCTATCGTGCGAGGGAATAAAACCCCCCGACGACATAAGTATCACTCTGCAGTGCTCACAGCTCTCTCCCCCAACAATAGAGCTCTATGACACTGTGCTTTCTGCGGTTTCTTTCGTGTTTACAGTGGAGAAAGGCTGGTGGGAGTTCGAGCTCTTACCACCCATTTAATGGATGTGGTACATCTGGCTCAATATTGGAAGGGCCGGCAGGTCGGCCTGCTTCTGCAGTCCGACTACCAGGACGCCGTGGAGCGGATCAGTATCCTGTAAGTAAGCACTGCTCTGTATATACTTGCCATCCTCGTTATAGTGATACTTACTTGTTTCTGTCCTCTTGTCTTACCCTGCTTTCGTATTCGTGACACTAATAGTGTTTGTGTGCACTCATGCTTGGTTTTACAGATGATGTGTGAAGATCTGGGTCTGACGTCGGCAGGATGCGTCATTTATTTCAAATTATTTGTAAGTACTTGTAACAGGCGTAGTGTAGTAACAGCGTGTAGTGTTTTGTGATGGCCCTGTGCTATAAGCAGTCGTAATGTGTTGGGCTACTGAAGTACACCGCATTCTTGTGCTTCCTAAACCCTAGATACGTGTATAGCACTATAACATAGATGTGTGTGCCCGCGCATGCGTGCGTGTACGTGCATTGTGTTCTCTTCCACAGATTCACCCAAGTCCATTTAAAATAAAAGTGTATTATAGTAAACAGTATTGTGTTTTGTTACAGTGAATATGTGGGGAATGGTGGACATGCCTTAGTGTGACTGGATACCTGCGGGTTATGAGCTATGCTGGATTCTCGAGTATAGATTCAGTTCAGTGCAGAGGGGATTTGTGGTGCGTAGCAACATCACTTCACTGTGACACCCCTTCAATAATGACTTGATGCATGATACACCTCGCTTTAGGAGCTGCATCTGCGCCTTGGTCCTTGCAGGGTGGTGGCGTTCCTACGGATGCGGAAAACTCGGCCTCTATCCGAGTCTGACGCGAACTGTGAATTAAAAAAATATTCTGCTTGTACAGTAGTACCCCTCCCCCTATGCAGTAGTACCCCCCCCCCCCTCCCATGCAGGACCCACGTGTATACTCACGTCGCAATTGTTGACCAGTTTCTTGGTAGCCAGGACCAGCGATCGCCACACATTGCTCACAAGTCTGCAGTGTGATCAGTCAAAAACGTACTGTGCCTAATCAGAAACAGGGCCGTGGCACCTGGTCCGTCTGGTCCGGCCATGGCCGGACCTTATTTCGAACAAAAGTTTACCCACCCGATTCATGCAAATGGTTTTTTGTTGTCAATAATGTTCATTTCGGTCAAGTTTCCCATTTGGCCGAACCGCCTGAAATCCCGGTGTTACAACCCTGAGGAGGAAGCATAATATACGTAGCATCTAAAAAGTAGCCAGAGAGGCACACCGCTGCCTGCAATCACACTTTTTCATCTCTACTGCACCGTGTGTTTGGTTGTCTGTCTCTCCATGTGCGTGTGCGTGTGTATGTGTGTGCATGCCTGTGCATGTGATTTTCTGTCTATCCGTGTGTGTGTATGTGTGTGCACACATATGCATGTGTTCGTGCATGCGTGAGTGTGCATGTGCATGCACGTGTGTGTATCATTGTTGGTTGACAGCAGGTAACAAGGCGGTGGGACACCATGTTCGCACACAGTGCCCCTTACTGCAACCATCCACGGTTGGTAGAGCCCCGGTCTTGCGACCATCCGAACATTATGGGTGTTAGCCCTGTGCGTGCATGAATGTGTGCATGTGTGAGACACAGCACAGCACGTTCTTTCCCACTGGGTTCCTCACTTTGGCATATAGGTTTCGTGCAGGACCCGCTGCATGTTAGAGAAAAGTAGTGAAAGCTCAGACACCATGGTCCGTAGCACCTGCAGTCAGTAAAACACACACACGTACAGATTGGCATAGCAAAGAACTGAGGTCTCGACGTGGTGCAGATTAAAATCTACGACATACTATTCTAGCCCTACACCCAGGCAGGCACACACACCCAGGCAGGCACACACACACACACACACACACACACACACACACACACACACACACACACACACACACACACACACACACATGAACACACACACACATGGACACACACACACATGGACACACACACATGGACACACACTGCCGCACACGCACAGGAGAGGGGAGGAAGAGTGAAAGTCCGCGCTCCAACACACATTTGAGCACACTTGGTAGTCAGCACATACCACTTCTGCCTGTCCTTCTCCCACCATAACCTTCTTGAGATACGGCAGTGCATCTTCAGTTACGACCTATTGAACACACAGGTACATGCAAACACATGCACGCACCACAGACAGACAGACAGACATACAGACACACAGACACACACACACACAGCATGCACACTCCCCCCCCCACACCCGCACACACACAAACACGCCCCCACACCCGCACACACACACACACCATTGACGCCCATCGCCAGAGGCGATGATAGCGATGCCACAGCAGAAGCCATAGCAGCTTGTGCTGGGATTGCACCATTCAACAGCTTGCAAAGCTGAAGAATTGACCACCACTACACCACACAGCCATGAAGTGGCTTTTTCTGGTCAGCGAATCCCTACTTTTTGGTCTTTTCATTTTTTTCCCGCACACACATCACACCACATACTCCGGCATGCACTGGCTGTTGGTAACCACCCAGGAGAATGAAAGAAAAGTCAGGAGGAGTCTGAGAAAGAGAAGAAAGACGTGTGTGACCATAATTGTCGGGAATCGAACTTGCAACCTCTCGATTGGAAGTCGCTGCACATACCACTGCACCATATGGGACACCCACACCCACACACTAAATCACAGATGAAGCAGCTCGCCATGAAAGCAACGAATAATCGAGCCCAAACGGCCGTTGAGTTCAGTATTCAACTGTGCAAACTCACCGACACGGCCAGCTGATTCAGACCGCTGGATGCCAAAATGAAGAGGCTGCGGCTTGTGGAATCAATCATGCGACTGAAGACTGCCTGTACATCAGGGAACTGGTGTCCATCACTCTCTGCATGTGCACAGGCAGGCAAGACAAACCATGAGGAGATATCAATATGAAAAGAAAAAGGACCAAGGAACTACAAGTTACGCCATATTAAAATGTCCACTAACAATGCAGGCAGGCATAGTGGGATGGTCTAAGACCATGATTGAGAAACAGAGGGTACCAGGTTCAAGTCCTGCTTGGAAGCGGAAGGATTTTTTCCAACCGTGCTGCGACCCACAGTTAATTCGGAGCTCGTGGCCTGGCACGAGGAGAACATGGCTGCAGTGAATGGGATTTTCGGTCTTTGACCACTTGCTGGTGAGCTGATCTATTCACCTCCCACCGATTTAAGAGCTGCATCTGCGCCTTGATCCTTGAAGGGTGGTGGCGTTCCTACGGATGCGGAAAACTCGGTTTCCAGCCGAGTCTCACGCGAACTGTGAAAAAATTTAACACCACCAGTTACTAAATAATCAGCTCATGCGATAACATTTGCACGACACTGACCGACGGTACGGACGTTCTACAACTAACTGGTCAGTGTCGTGCAAATGTTAGCGCATGAGCTGAGTAACTGGTGGTGTTAGTGGACAATATAGCGTAACTTGTAGTTCCTTGGTCCTTTTTCTTTTCTATAAATTAATCATTGGCTCTCCATCCGAGATATCAATATTGCCAACATTTGAGTATGAAAGGTGACTAGTGTGTGGCGGTGGTGGTTTACATACGACCCTTCAAGATATGGTTCGTTATAAACAAAAATGGTTCGCTACAAATGGTCAATTTTGTACGGGTTCAAACAGGGACACGGACAATAGTTCTCCATAGTAATAACGTACTATGCGAGTTTGTTATAAGCGGAGTCGACTGTATGTATTTGTTGCGGATTTCTGTTCGACTATGATTTACGCATGTTGTTGTATTTGGTTCTTGTCTGGTGGAGTCCAGTGTATGATGTCATATAATGGTCTAAGTGTACGCGCGAGTATGGTGTGATGTGTGACGTTTATGGTATGTGGTGCATGCAAGAGTACACGTTGTCAGAGTGTGAGGATGTGCTTCCGTCTGTGTGAGAGTGACTGTCAAGTGAATGCTGTGCATGCGCAGTGCTAGTTTGGTCTAGGAATGAGAGTCATGTGTGATTCGTCCGTGGTCTGGTTGTCTTGGTCTTGGTCATGTGTTCTGTACGTATTAGTCCCTGATTGGTCGTCCCGATTTGTCGTCGCAATATTACTGCTTGTTCTTGTTGTTTTTTTTGAGTCTTTTCCCGGGTGTCTTTTCCCGTCGTCGTTTTCTGTCTAGTGTTTTCGTCTTTCTCCTCCTGTGCCCTCGCCGTTTACTATTGAGAAGTGAATACTAGTATTGAAGCTAACTGAATGGTGCGTTGTTGAGTGACCGGGGCCAGGGGGAGAAGACAATACCATTCCTACTTCATATTATTAGTCGCTTTCCCAACGCAATGGTCTTGACGGGAATAGAATGAAGGTGCAAACACCTTAAAAAAGTAACTGAACACAAGCAACAAAGAACGAGAACATGCATACACACACAGACACAGGCGCATGCACACACATGCACACACACACCCACATCGACACACGTGCACACACACACACACACACACACACACACACACACACACACACAAACACACATTGCGCACAGTTGCGCCCCCTCACCGAGTCGAGCACGGAAAGCCGCGTCGGAGAGCTTGTCCAGCTCCAAGAGCGATTGCAGTCGCTTAATGATGCTATGGACCATGTAGTAAGTATTGTTGAGCAGTGCAGCAATCTGAAGAAGAACACAGTTCGGAGGGGAGAGGGGCTACCAGACGTTTTTGGATGAATGGTGGCGATGGTGGTTCGAGCACTGCCATAGAATTGATGTCCGTGTGTGTATTTGTAACCTCTACGAGGTCCCCTTTTTAGCTGTGCTTGCCACCTTTATGAGGTCTCCTTTTGCCACTGCGTCTGTGCGGACCGCACACGAACTGTGCAGGTTGTACCACTGCACGCATGCACCTTTTTATTATTCTGTACATTCTTGTCTTTAATCGACGTGGAGATGTAATAGGTGTATGTATGCTACGACCTGAATACTCACTATTTGTATTTCCCGCTCGTTCCCCTTGGCAATGAGCCACTCACATAGAAGAGCGCATGCTCCAGGTTCTGTTCTGTTGTAGTCTAGTCTTGAGTTGTCGTTGTCCTGTTCTCCTTGTCTACACTCTTCTCGAATACTTCTATAAATTATCCAATCATATAAAACCCCTGTGTTCCGGTGTGAGGGGGCATCATTAGCCGGGAGCAGCTAACACTGGTGGCAGCGGAAAACGTCCACCACTACATCGCTGGCGGAGTATGTACGCCTTCGGAGATCGCCGACTATGAAGAACCACGAAGGCCCACGCAAGTGAAACCATATCCTCATCCACTCTCTTCGTCAATATTTTCCTATCTGCATTGTGTTTCTTTCTGCTCGTCGTTTTCTTGTTGCATGCATTGTTTACCATGGTTTACAGTCCATAGGTCAAGCATTGGCGCCAACCTGTCTGGCCAAACATTTTCGTAACATTTTCTGTGTCCGTGTTTTGTGCATACTGGCTGCTGTCTAGTGTCTTGTTAGGATATCTGCTAGCTGGGTAGTAGAGTCTAGCTACACTGTGTCCGTAGAGTAGTTGCCTATTTGGAATTGTCTCTGCCAAATTTAGTTGTTTGCCGCTACGCACGATAGGTTACGTAATAGATTTAGAATTAGATCGATAGTTGATCGAGGCGTCGATCGAGTCCACGGGAAATATTGCAGATAATTTTTTTCGAAAATTCAAAAATACAAAAACAATTTTTTTTTTTCACAATGGGCCGTTCAGCGAAATCCAAGAGACAAGAAAAGCTAGAGCGTAGCTTCGCTGAAGCTGGCTGTGACATGAGCATTGCTGAAGAGCGCGAGAGTTCGCCGGTACAAGGGTTGTCCCATCGTTTTCGTTTGCCGGACACAGACACACCACATGCACGTCCACTGCCGAAGCCAGTCTTGCTTCCTGAGACATTCGGAAATCAGCCAGGCCAAGATTTCACCACGTACATGAGGCATTTCGTCCACACATGCGAGCTGAGTGGGTACGACGACGACCAAAAGCTACGGCTACTACCTGCTCGCCTTGTTGGTACAGCTCATGAGATGTTCACCGAAATTCTAACTCACACGCGTGACATAAACTTTTCCGACGCAGTCGAGGCTCTGCATGTCCGTCTTGAGCCGCCCCAGCAAGCATTGATGCACGAGGCCAGTCTTCGCCAGCGAGTGAAGCTGGCGAGTGAAACTCAGCACGGGTATGCCACGGAACTTCGTCGGCTCGCTCGTCGAGCCTACCCAGGACAACAAGGTGCACTGCTTGATTCAATGCTTTTGCAACTTTTTATTGATGGCCAGGCATCGAAGGATTTGCGCTTGGCGTTGGCGTCACCTCGGCCCACTGATTTGGATGCGGCGGTCCAAAAGGCCATCGAGGTAGGTGCTATTTATGCTCGCGAGCAGGCCCGCACCGTACCTCACCAGTACGCACAGCCCGTATTTGCTGCTGCTCCGGAAGTGAAGCCCCGTCATGGTCGTGACCCCTACACAGCAGTCGGTCCACTGAAGTCGGAATCTGAGCGAGACCAGTTGGCTTCGCTTTTGTCGAGTTTTGATTCGCGTCTCTCTGCTTTGGAGGCGAAAATGGAGAGCGTGAGTCTGTATCGCCCCACCCGACCCCAGCAAGACCATGTCCGTTTTGTTGCTCGTGGTGCTGGTGCTGGTGCGCCTAGTCGTGGTCGTGGCCAGAGTTTTGCGAGGCCTGTCCGTGGAGTGTGCCATGGATGTGGTGAAGAGGGCCACTTCATTGCATCTTGCCCGCACGCAAAAAACTAGGTTGGACTGGTGACACGGGGCCGCCGTCAGTCGTCCGAGTGGAGCCCCTCGAGGAGGTATGTGGTGCGATCTCACCCATTATTGTGCACGTTGATGTTTGTCTTTCGTCTTCGTATTCGTCTCCTGTTGTTGCTCTTGTTGATTCGGGTTCAAGTGTGTCGTTAGTGCATTCTAAATTGTTGCCTAATTTGACAGAGCGACCTCCTCTAGAGTCTGCTCCGCGGTTGTGTGCAGTCAATGGCGCACAACTTCCTGTCGTTGGATCCATGGATCTGTGTATGTCGCTAGGAAATCTGTCTTTCCAGCACACGGTTGTTGTCTCTCCTGGTATTCACTGCGACATGATTCTTGGTTCCGATTTTTTGTTGCAGCATGGTGGTGTATTAGATATTGCTCGTGGTGTTGTGATGTTTGGCGATGTGTCTGTTCCGTTGCATGTTTCTGGTTCTGGGTGTCCTCCGTCACGTACGCCCTATGATCGTATTGTTCCGCGTAATACTTCCTCCTCATGTAATACTCATACTCCTCATTCTGATTCTGATGCATGCTCCGACGATGTACCTATTTCGTCGTATTCTTCTCGTGTTGCCCTTGACGATTCATTGTCTGCACGGGTTGTTGAACCCATGGCTCAACCTGGCGTTGTCCCGGCGTGTGCGCCCGAAAGTGTGGCCGACCCTGTGGTATACTCATCTCGTGTGGTGTTTGAGATGGAGTTGTCGGTACCTGCAGGACATGTTGTCTTGGTGCCTTGTGCAGCTGTTGATGTGTGCACGGTTGCGATGGATTGCGTGGCAGATCCATTGGAGTCCTTTATGGCGAAGCATCCAGATGTGGCAGTGACTCCTAGTCTTGTAACTGTTGGCCCTAACCAAACACGTGTGGTTGTGGCTGTTGAAAATCATGCAAATCATCCTATAATCATTCATAAAAATACCAATGTTGCCGAACTTCATCCAATTCCTACAGATTGTGAACATATTGACGACACTGAAGCTATGGTTTCCTCAGTTTCACCCGACCCGATCCCGCTAACTGAGCAACGCAAGAAAGTCATCGATGAATATATCAACGCACAAAATCATCTCTCCACAGAACAGTCTCGCACGCTCACTGAACTACTTCATGATAACCACGATTTATTTATCTTGCATGATGATGACTATGGCTACTGTGACATATTCCCTCATAAAATTAACACAGGACAAAATAACCCTATAAAACAACCTACCAGGCGGATTCCATATCACCGCCGGAAGGCTCTGCAAGATCTACTGAATACGCTGTTAAAGCAAGGCATAATACAAGAATCGATTAGTCCGTGGGCATCACCCATAGTATTGGTGCCAAAGAAGGATGGCTCTCTTCGACTCTGTATCGACTACAGGAAGTTGAACTCTGTCACCGAGCCTGATGCTTACCCGATTCCCCGGGCGGATGACATGCTTGATTCCCTGTCTGGCTGTCGGTATTTCACGTCCCTTGACTTAGCGTCAGGGTACTGGCAAATAGCAATGGAAGGAAGCGACAAGGCTAAGACGGCATTTACCACGCCACTGGGCTTGTTTGAGTTTAATGTTCTGCCGATGGGCTGCAGGAATGGCCCAGCGACATTTCAGCGCGTAATGGAAGCAGTCCTGAGTGGCTTATGTAACACACCGGCCCAGCCATTCTGCCGTGTGTTCTTTGATGATG
Source organism: Sycon ciliatum (assembly GCF_964019385.1). Taxonomy (NCBI): domain Eukaryota; kingdom Metazoa; phylum Porifera; class Calcarea; order Leucosolenida; family Sycettidae; genus Sycon; species Sycon ciliatum. Next base: position 16,539,267 of record NC_088654.1, on the reverse strand, counting down.
TCCTGAATGCCAGCGAAACACTGTCTGGCCAACTCCAGATTCTGCTGCCCGTGTTCGCGCGAGTTCGGTCCGCTGGACTGCGGTTCAATCTGAAGAAATGCTCCTTCTTCCAGGAGGAGGTCACTTTCCTAGGACACCGCGTGTCAGCGGAGGGCATCTCCCCGAATGAGGCCAAACTCGTCGCGGTCAGGAACTGGAAGACTCCGAAATCTGTCACAGCTGTCCGCGAGTTCCTTGGCTTCGCTGGATATTATCGCCGCTTCATCCGTGGGTTCGCCCAGCGTGCTGCTCCGCTGACTGCTCTGACAGGCAAGAATGCTCGCTTTGCGTGGTCGAAAGCTTGCGAAGCGGCGTTCCAGGCTCTGAAGCGTTCGCTTGCCAGTGTGCCGGTGATGGCGTACCCCCAGTTTGAAGCTTCAGCAGGTGCATTCATTCTGGACACCGATGCGAGCAATGTGTCGATTGGTGCAGTCCTCAGCCAGATCCAGGATGGAACTGAGCGACCAATTGGGTACGGCAGCCGTGTACTGACGAAAGCTGAGCGCAACTACGATGCTAGCGATCGTGAGGCCCTTGCTCTGGTCTATTTTGCGGAGTATTTCAGGCACTACTTGTTGGCACGACCATTTGTTGCCAGGACGGACAATACTGCGTTGACTGCACTCCGGAACCTGAAGGAACCCCGCGGACGGAAAGCACGTTGGCTTGACTGTTTATCCGAATATGAATTCCGAGTCGTCTACCGTCCAGGTCGCCAACATCTGAATGCTGATGGTCTGTCGCGCTTGATAGCCGAACCTGAAGCACATGTGCACAGTGAGTCTCCGCCACTGGCACCAACGCCGCCGCAAGATGCTGCCCCGTCTCCTCCGCCGAGTCCGCCGCCTCTTGCCCGTGATGTTCCGTTGTCAGCTGCTGATGAAGTGCCACTTGCTGTTGATGTTCCTCCGGCTGCTGAGATTATTCCTCCGGCCGTTTTTGTTCGTCCTCCTGGTTCCTCTGCTGCTGGACCGTTGCCGGATTGTTACAAGCCTCAGAGTCTTCTTGCTCCGTATGCTGATCCTGCTCTGTCTGAGTGTTTCACCCGATATGATGCTGCCAGTGGCAAGTTTGTTCGTCCGCCTGAAGCCGTTTCCCGTCCTCCCGACTGTCAACCGCCTGCCGTTACTGCTTCTCGTCCTGACCCGATTACGCTGCCTGATGATGATTTGCCGCGCTGCGTTCCGCCGCTACAGCCACCGTCGTCTGATCCGGTCCGTACTTCTTCTCCTGTTTCTCGTCGTTCTGGCCGTGTCCGCACTGCACCTGCTCGACTAGCTGACTATGTCCTGGACTGAGTTTATTATTTGGTTTGTTTTCTTTTGTTGTTTCCTAGGTATTTCGTTCATTCCCGTGGACGTGAATTTTAGCTAGGGGGGCACAGTGTAATAGGTGTATGTATGCTACGACCTGAATACTCACTATTTGTATTTCCCGCTCGTTCCCCTTGGCAATGAGCCACTCACATAGAAGAGCGCATGCTCCAGGTTCTGTTCTGTTGTAGTCTAGTCTTGAGTTGTCGTTGTCCTGTTCTCCTTGTCTACACTCTTCTCGAATACTTCTATAAATTATCCAATCATATAAAACCCCTGTGTTCCGGTGTGAGGGGGCATCATTAGCCGGGAGCAGCTAACAGAGACAACAATTTTATAATAATTTGTTCTCTTTATTGCTATTATAAAATTCTTGTCTTTCTTGTTGCTTTTTCCTGAAACACTCCTTGGAGCTAAGTCGAATGCATTCCGTCCTGAGGTGTGTGATGACTGTGGAAACGCAAGAGTCGGAGAAGCCCATTGCCTGGACGAAAACTCTGACGACAGCATCGCCTAGCATTGCACTCGAGGTGGAGCAAGGTTTGGTTGCCACCAGGGAGTCGTACTCAAACTAGGGAGGTGACACGGCACAGAAATCCGTGTCACAGGGGTTGACTCGCACCCGTGACCCCTCGTTGTTATTTTTGGAATAGTTCAGTCCAGTCCAGTCCGAAAGGTCATACTCGGATCGACTCGCCTTCTGTACTTCACCTCCAAGCGTGCAAAGCAAGACCCGCAAAGTATGATTTTTCTGTGGGGAACGATTTTGCCATTGATCAAGTTTTATAGGAGTGCTCAAGCATACTACGATTGCTGAGACGTCCCGAGCACGCTTGTTCAGGTTCTCTATTTTTGACGAGCCGGTCCTACAGCCCCCTACATTGTATCTAACGACGTAGGAGCTGACAATGTAAGAGGATTTCCCTGGAAATAATGATGATGGTGGTGTGACTGCTGCAGGAAAATGCTGGCTGTTTATGACAGTATGACTAGATGTACAATGTAGCTCTCTTGTATGGTACTTAACCCCTGCTAGAAATGTGTTGTTTAGGAAGACTGGTGTATTGTGCAAGTCATAAAGAAGAAATGGGGCAGATACACGACTTACAATTTTCAAAAACCAGCTTCGTGTTATGTCTAATTTGTGTCAAAAATTGTAATATTTAGACATGACAATATCATTGGCTGTACTTCTCTAATATGGTACATAACCCCTGCCAAAATGTGTTATTTAGGCAGACTGGACCATTGTGCAAGTCATAAAGAAGAAATGGGGCAGATATACGACTTACATTTTTCAAAACCTGGCTTCGTGTTATGTGTAATTTGTGTCAAAATTGTAGTATTTCAACATGACAATATCACTGGCTGTACTTCGCTTATATGGTACTTAACCCCTGCTATAAATGTGTTGTTTAGGAAGACTGGTGTATTGTGCAAGTCATAAAGAAGAAATGGGGCAGATACACGACTTACAATTTTCAAAAACCAGCTTCGTGTTATGTGCAATTTGGGTCAATTTTTCGTATTCGGATTAACCTAGGATACGACTCTGAACAGTTCTGAACAGTCACCGTAACACTACACGCTGTCTCATAACTGCTGCTGTTGCCATCACTGCTATCAAGTAGTTCGGACATGGCAGGAGGTAAACAAATTGCTGGTAGTCTTTCAAAGAATACTGGCGAGTGATGGGCTGTAAACGAAATGTGCTGCCTCAATAATTTCAAAAACTAGACACCCATGCTGCACGCTTGGAGGTGAAGTACAGAAGGCGAGTCGATCCGAGTATGACCTTTCGGACTGGACTGGACTGAACTATTCCAAAAATAACAACGAGGGGTCACGGGTGCGAGTCAACCCCTGTGACACGGATTTCTGTGCCGTGTCACCTCCCTAGTTTGAGTACGACTCCCTGGTTGCCACCCAATGCTTCACTTTAAATGCAGTCCTCAGCTAACAATAGAGAATCTTGTAATATTCCATGGTAACTCGGTTGGAGGATCAACACTATAGAACTCTCAAAATTCGACCGGGAAGGCTAAAATACAAATATTGAGTCCTGTGTAGTAGACGGACTTTCCCCTACACAAATCACTATGTATTACTATGTATTGCACTATGCATTGCTGACACCATCAGATCCCTTGCTTTTCATTCGCTAGCTAGCGCTCGGAGCTGTAACTGGCAATCTCGTACCGTATATAGATCCGTGTGTCAGTTGCCCAGCTCAGTTGTTGCAGAGTCTTTGCTTCCGTTGTTTCTGTCGTCTTACCTTCACTTATTGAGTTTTTCAATATACTATAAGTTAGTTCTGTGCTACCTACGTTTGTCTTTTCGTGCAATATTGTTCCCTGAGAATACTACCTGTGTTTTGAGTCGGACAGACTGAACCAGTTTTGCCTTGTCACTCGGTCGCGTACTACATCCTGTTTTTTACTTGGGTGCCACACGCGTCAGGTACTAATCCCCCCCCCCCCCCCCCCCACCGACGACAATTGGCGCCCGGCTAGTGGCATCGTCCCCACGAGCCTGCGATCGTCCTGTCGTCCGCGGTCTTTCCGGTTTCTCTTTTTCTTCACCTGCCTCCTGCTTTCTTTGGCGATCCCCGTGTGCTTCTTGTCTCGGCACGTCTCCTTCGCGCGTCCAAGCTAGCCGCCAGCGAGGCAATTCAGGTAAGCCAGAGCAGCTGCTTTTAGTTTACTGCTAGACATTGTTGGGGCATTAGTTTGTAAATCCAGTATTGTGAGATTTGTTTAGTTTTGGCCTGCTTGTGTCGTACGTAGTCTTGCTCTGGGTCCCTGTTCCCTCCGAGAGTAGTTTTTTCCCACGTATTTCGTTACCTGGAGTAGTTGTGGCCCCATGTCTAAGGTTACAGTAGAAGCGCCTGGAAGATGGCTGACGCTGAAACCGTTCGGTGGTTCCTCGGCGGAGGATCTCCAGGCCTTCATGAACGATTTCCGATTATGTTTGCAGGCCAATAATTATGTCCCGGTTGCCCAACCCCATGACACGGTTGATGCGGCCTCCCGGGAGAGATTGGAATTAATGGCGCGTGTTGTGTTATGTAAGAGCCTCACTGGCAGTGCGGCTCTCATGTTGCAATCCTTGTCGGACACGCAGCGGGAGGATCGCGCGGAGATCGAGACCGCCCTGCATGCTTGATTTGGTGACACGGGCAAGGACTTGCTCCGCCAAACTGAGCTTCAGGCTCGGAAACGCTGGGCGATTGAGACCCTAACTGAATTGGGTGACGCCATCCAGGTATTGGTGGCTAAGGCATATCCGGGGGCGCCTGGTACCATTCTTAACCCTTTCCATGCCAGCATGTTTTCATGTGTTGGCCACGCATTGTTCAGGCGCTGAGCTCAACTGTTCAAAGCTGCACGCGCACCTCAGAACGAAATTTATTGCTATTTCACTGTACCTTGATGGATTTTCACGATCCATGGCTTGTTGGAAAGATCTGGACAACAGGAAGCCATGTCAGGGACTCACAGCGCGACAGGCATACCAGGGCCACTTCCATCTCCTCTCAAAGTCCCCCTACCATGCCTGAAAATAACAAAACGACTGCCTCTCATGTTTTCTTTCGTCTTCTTGCTCATTGTGAACTGATTTTCACGATTCAAACTGCGTTGGAAAGCTGATATTCAAGCGCGTTTGTTGCAGCTGACTGCGCACGCGCTGTGTCTAGGGAAATCCCCTAGCCCGCACGAAATCGCGAACAAAAATTGGAATCGATCGCCAAAAAATGAAATTTGCGCATTCTGGCCGTTCAATTTATCGCCGCTCGGTCATACCTTATCGTATCGCGAAGAACTTTATATCCCTGGAAAGATGAGCTCAAGACCTTTACAGCGGTGTCTCAACCTTAGCAGTCCGAGATATTTTGACGGAGTTACAACAGTCTGTACACTCGTCTATAGCGCGCGATACACATGTACTGTACAGTGTAGGCAGAACGCGTAAACGCGTCCGTGGCCAATCGGCTCATACTAAAAAAACGCGTATACGCGTCCATGGCATGGAAAGGGTTAACACCGTGTCTATCCGTGCTTTTTTGGACGCTTTGTCTCCCTACATGCGCCGTCGTGTGGGGGACCACGAGCTGCAAACGGTAATGTATGCCGTTCAAAAGGCAGTCGTCCTGGAGACGCAGGATCAGTTGCACCCGGCCGCTGAACCTGTGTTCGTCGCGTCGGCCACGCCTGAAATCACGGCGCGCCTGGATAGTTTGGAGAAACTATGTGCACCGCAAACCAGGCTGCTTGAAAACCTCTGTGCGCAGCGCGAGAGTCCGGCTCCTGACCGCTGGTCACGAGGTCCATGCTGTTTTGGTTGCGGCCAACTTGGTCACCTCCGCCGCGATTGCCACTCAAATCCATGTGACCGCGGGCGTAATCCTCGTGAACACCAGGGTAACACTAGATCTTTAAACTAGATGAGGCGGCTGGTGCGGGTCGTCCCACCGCCTCACCTAGGCGTGTTGATTCTACTGAGGAAATAGCTGTAGCCCTCCCTATTTTGTAGAGGATGAGAATGAGTGTGACTTTGATACATGTATGCATGTGTGCATGAGTGACGCCGACCCCGCTGAGTCGGTGGCGGTTCTGGCAGGTACGATTCCTGAGATATTGAGCCTGTGTTGTTTTCTAATGCTGCCTCTCTGTCTGTGTGTGCTTTCGAGCACACTCCGGCGGAATCTCACCTATGTACTCCGGCTGCCACTCCGGCTGTCCACCCCACCGTCCATTCCGGTCGAGTTATTGGATTCCCTCCCGGTGGGGGCTGTCATGGCTAACACCGACGCGGTTCCGTTCTACATCCACCGCGCCGGCACCAGTCTCTTTGCACAAGGTACGTTGGCCACCGATAGGGCTAGTTCAGCTGTGTCGTGTCTGGTGGACACAGGTGCAGTCATCACATTGGTGACTTTTGCTGTTGTGGAGAAGTTGAATGCAGGACGGTTATTACGTCCTGCCTCTGAGTTGGGTGCATCGCCACTCTACACTGCGGGTGGGGTACCCTAGACGTCAAGAGCTGTTTACCCCTGACATTTGCCTTTGGCAACATTACGCTCTCCGCCCGGGTATTGGCTGTTGCTGGTCTAACCGAGGAGTGTTTGTTGGGTGCCGACATTTTGGCAGCCCATGGTTTTACGCTACATTTAAATGGCTCACCCCGTTTGACCTTAAACAGGCAGGGACAACACGTGTATTTGATGAATCACGGAACATAGGAATTGAGGCTACAGTACTGTCGGGAGCCGAAGAACTGGGGGTAAGGGTTCTAGCCTAGCCCGTTCTTATCTTTAGCGAACACAGCAGTTTCGTTCTTATTTGATGATACAGTCTGACGCGTACATTTATGCAGAGTTGTACGTCTGAGTGTACATTATAGTGTATATTGCGGTTTCCGTTCTTATCTGCAAAAAATCTAGCCTACACCGTTCTTAAAAATTGGTGAAACTCCAGCCTGGCCGTTCTTCGGCGCCCGACAGTACTATAGTCCAGTTGTGCTTGGTGAAACCTGACCCAAAGTGCATATCTTGCGCCCTGAACTCGCATCGCCCTTGGCACCCTGGAAGTGGTACGGATGCGGCTGGTCGTACGCATGCACAAGTAAAGTGACGTCATCGTACCTGGTCCAGGGCGCCAGTTTCGCACCTTGGGTCGGATTTCAGTGAGCGCCACTGTAGATCTACGAGCTGGTGGCCCGCAGCCCGCCTCGCCATCGTCCTGTGCACGTTCCCGGTTTGCGAAAAAGCCTCTTTTGTGGGCAAACAAAGCATCACCATTGGGGTACTGTAAAAGCAGAAATTTTCGGCGGTGTAATATTTTCGGTATTCTCCGAGACCGGCGGATCGGTGGAGGGAAATTTTCGGCAGACCCCTTTTTCCAGGCAAGTGTACTAGTACGAGTCGTACTGGTACCGAAATTTTTGGTGCGTTTTATTTTCGGTAAAAATTGCCGTCACCGGAGTTACCGAAAGTAAAACACCACCAAAATGTTTTGCTTTTACGGTATGTGTATGTGTGTGTGTGGGGGGGGGGGGGGGGGGGGTTAACCCAACACAATTACTGAGAACCACGAAAAATGAATTTTATGTACACGAACACGGTACTATTTACCCAAACTATTCATATTGTAAGAGTTGCAAAAAGGTCCCATGATGTCCCCCCCCCCCCCGACACTGACCGTTTCAATTGAGGTTTGCCGTCCATGGGATGTGTCAAGCTCTGCGGTCAGCTGCTGCAGCCAGTGTTCGTTCAGTGCTGTTCTCGTGATCAGGTACACCGTCTGTCCAGCACAGGTGACGGTGACACGTGCACACACATGCATGCACACATACACACTCATACACACACACACACACACACACACGCACGCACACACACATTGTTGTTGACTTGTATTGGGAGGCCACGGAAGAAAAACATTCACGGTTCGCGTGAGACTCGGCTGGAGGCCAAATTTTCCGCATCCGCAGGAACCCTCTAGGATCAAGGCGCAGATGCAGTTCCTAAGCGGAAGCGGAAGAAATGAGCAAAGTTGTGTTCTCTCCGGCCGAGTGCAGCGAGATAAGCGAGAAATGATTTCTCGCGTAGTCACATCTGACTGAGGCCAACTACCCTTCAACTTCAGGGCTCACCACGACCATACAAAATTCAAAAAGCGTCGACCACCATTTTGAAAACATGGCGATGCCGCCAAGGCCAGAGTTTGTGCAGTCATAGCGGCTACGCACCCGAGTTCATGCTCATCGATGTACAGTCTAGTCGTAAAATACCGGTATTTTATGACTCCCTGGTCTACTCTGTACAGCGAAGGGCCAGTGCCGAAGCGAATCTTGTTGTTTGATGTCGGGAAAGACACGCGGAGAAGACGTCCTTTCTCCAAGCCATCTTGGTCATTTTCTCAATCCGCTGGTGGGTGTCGACCAAGATATGTCCGTGAGGTACTGGTGAACTTGAGTCCTGACATGTACAAGAATTTGCCGCGCCTAGCTAACCAATGTTGTCAGTAGAACTCAGCGTTTCCTGATCGCGACTCGGCACACTCTTTTCTGTTTGGCCTCGCAGCTTTCACGCTGCGAGTGGGGAGTTTCCTGGCCACAAATGAATCTCTTCGTGGTCATGACCATGATGAGAGGTGACTGGTATGATCCCTGACTGGCATGAGTCCTTAGCTTGAGTCAACACGAAGATAAACTCTTCACTTGGAACGCTTCCTGTCTCCTCCGCCCTTTCTTGTTGCACTTGCAGATATGCGCACGGCTGCCAGTTTTTGTTGGTGCGCGCGGCGACGCACGGCCAACCTTGATGTCCTCAAAAAAGTAGACCAGTGGTTCTCCTTGGCCGATTCTCACCATCGATAGCTCATTTTCAAGGTCTTGGAATTCTATATCGGTTTACCGTCCTCGATTTCTAATTTTCTCTTCATTCACTTGTTCGCACGCCTTCGCGTTTGAGTGATTTCACCATCCGATCTCAGCCAAATGAAGGCCAAATCGAAAAATTCGAGATGGTAACCCTCCAAAGACACACCTTCTGAACACGAATCCACAATGGCCTAAAATGTCTAAAACCAACGAATACCACTCAGAAAACACCCCACAATTGCTTTGCCGTGCGCTGATTGGTCAAATCCAAATGACCGTTATTGACGCTTTGTACGGTCGTGGTGAGCCTTGAACTTGTGTGCTGCTGTTTGCTGTGTATGTCTCTGTGTATGTCAGTAAATGTTGAGCGAGAAGTAGTGTATCTCGTGTTGTTGTGCTGTTTTTTTATTTTATGCTATACACTACAAGCATGCATCGGGCCATTTGATTAAGGTATGTGTATGTGTGTGTGCACGTGCGTGTGTGTGCACGTGTGTGTGCACATGTTTGTGTATGTGCGTGTGCATGCGCGCGTGTGTGTGTGAGAGCATGTGTGTGCGTGTGTGTGTGTGTGTGTGTGTGTATAGGAGGGGTTAGTACTATGCAGAAATTTCCCCAAAGCTCAAATGTTATCAGGCGGTACACGTCTAGGGGTTGGAGGTGTGAATGCCTTACATTGATGATACACTCGGCACTGCTGAAAGCATGCTCAATGACTGGGTGGCTGAGAAGCTGTTTATAATCATTCAAAAGCTGTAGGAATGAAAACAGGTGACGGACGTGTACACACACGTGTGGACAGACAGATGCTCACGTGCATGCAGGCGTTCATGCATAAACACACACACACGCACACACACACGCACACGCACACACACACACACACACATGCACACACATATGTGTTGAATCGTTGAGTGTGGCACATGTACATATTTGGGGAGACAGTATTTGTAGAAAATGAGACAAAACGTTGACCCGACAACCAGTAAACCCAGAACACATTTGACGCACAAGAACACCTGGTGATACTGACAAGAAGAAGAAGAAGAAGAACAACAACACACATGCACACACATACACATACACACACACATGCCCCCCCCCCCCACACACACACCGGGCACATGCTTCACTACCCTTGAGACGCCCATTTGGCACTTAAAGCCACGCATGCCAACTTACCAGCTCGATGACGAAAGCCAGTTCTTGTGCCGACTGGGTACAGAGAAGCGGACTGGAGCCTTTGATCGTCAATTCCTGAATGTTATTGGCCTGTGTGAAATAGTTACACGGCGACAGATTGAGAGAGATGGAGGGAGGGAGATACAATTACATAGAGAGAAAGAGCAACAATGGAAGGGATAAGAAACTCGGAGTTGCGATGAACTCTGTAATCCTCCTTTGTGCCCTTTGCGTGTAATAGTGCTCCACATTATTGTGTTGACCCCTCTCCGCTGGCACAAGGAAAAATTCCTCCTTGTAGTGAGAGAAAGAAAGAGAAAGTGGGAAAGAGATACAGTCAGACCTCATTTAACCGCACACATCCGTTTCCCACACAAATATCCGGATGGGCGAGGGAACCGGACAACCGGGCAACCGAACACCGGTTATGTTGGATGCATCACGTATGCTGTAAATCTATAACCAGCTATTTTCTTCCGGGTGGTGAGGGATCTGGATAAAAGAGGACCGGATAAGTGAGGTCTGACTGTAGTGGAGGCAACTACTAACGTACGGTTCTCAACAGTAGTGCCTCATCCCCGGTTGTATATGACATCCAGGGTATTACAGGGGTGTCGGACACCGACCGTACCACTCTTTGCCCCAAGTACCCCGTGAATCAATAAAATGCCCTGATTTGGGCTCTGAATTTCCAAAATTTTCGGTTCAGCCACCCCTCCCGCACCCGTAAACTGTACTTCAGATGGCTGACCACACCACACTAAATTACCTTCTGACGCCCTGTATTATATCCAGTATTGCCTGTGCCCTGAGCGAATTGAAATAAAAGAATACAACAACAACAACATATCCCGGAGATTCACTGTATGTTCAATAAGACACCCCTCACTTTGTGTGCAGTCAAAACGGCCGCTGCCCGATCTTTGCACTGGTTCTCAAAGTCCGTGTGCCAGCGGATGAACAATGCCTCAAACCACTGGCAGTAGGCTCCGTCTGAGCTGCACATGGACACAGACACGCACACAGACACACACACACACACGTAGACCCGGACACACACACACACACAGACACACAGATACACGCACATGCGGGAAAGTGATTCAGAAGACTAAAAAATCCTCATTTTTTTGAAAGACAGAAAAGCAGGTCTCCCTACACGGTGGGGGCGGGGGTCAACCTGATTCGAGTACGGTACATCTGTTGTCCCTGCCCTTTTGGCCCGTGTGTGCCCCTTTTGGCACGTTGGTGCGGACTGCGCCGGGTGCATGATTATCGTACATGTTCTTGTTGTTGTGCGCATGCTTGCATGCTTATCGTTTTACAAAATGGTATCTTGTAAGGCTGCTTTGGCTCAACGCGAGCGCATCTTGGGTTCTCTTAGACTCAAACTCAAACTGTTGCTTATCATTAGACAACGTAAAACCAATGAAACAGAAACGACACGAGGAGACAAGCTCCAGGAAAAAGGGCTAGAAAACCGTATGTCGTACGTGAAGACCATGGGAACGTCGTAGACGTACCATGGCGCAAAAGGTAAGTAAAATACTTTAGAAGACACGATAGAAAGAAGAAAGAAGACTGTATAATCAATTGCTTGTGTGCTTGTATGTATGCTTGGTGCGAACCATTAGTTTGTGACAATACTCTTATTCATGCAATATCTAACAAGCATGCAATCTCTAACAAGCATGCATTATCTAACAAGCATGCAATATCTGACAAGCATGCAATCTCTAACAAGCATGCACTATTGACAAGCATGCAATATTCCACACTCCCTCCAGATGAGAGCTTAGAAATTAGTGTACTACATGTACCTGACTCGTTCCTACAACAGTGTGATGCTACTAGAGTACAGAGCATGGTGCAACGTGATGCTCTCATCTAATCACAGAATATTGCTGCTGCAGCTCTATAAGGAGCCGGCATTAATCAGTTGCTGTCTGGCCTTATCAGCTGACCGGGCAGCATCTCTCTTCGGGCGCATGGCGCCGGGGTGCGCACCAGATTGCTGGACAGCGGAGGCTGTGTCCGCAACGTGGGCCTGCGATTGTTCGTCGAGAACGTCGACGGCTGGTGCAGGTCTTGCTACCTCCACAGGGTACAGTCGCTGTACCGGGCGACGCATGGTGGATGCTCGTCCTCCGCGGGAAGAGCATTTTATCACCGCTCCTCGGACCTTGTTGTCCTTGCCTCGGATGAGGTCTTCGACTAACGCTAGTCTCCACAGGCCACGCTTCTCATTGTCGTCGTGCACGACTACTACATCACCGACGCACACTGTTGCTCCTTGGTCGTGCTGATTGCCTCGCCTGTGAGCGTTTCGGAGTTCGAGTAGATACTCACTTCTCCATCTGCACCAGAAATGCTCCAGGAGCGTGTTGAGGTGGGTGAGTCGGTGTAGAAGCTCATCTCGTTGAATTGACGCGACACCGACGTCATCAGGACACACTGTCGGAAATGACAGGACGCGCCGACCATACAATAGATGGGACGGTGTTAACGGCTCCTCGACATCTTCAGTTGACACAAATGTCAGAGGGCGACTGTTGAGGACTGCTTCAACCTCGAGCAAGAAGGTGAGGAGTTCTTCGTACGTGACGCGTGCCTGGCCGAGAATCTTCCTCAAGCAGCGTTTTACACATCGGACCATCCGTTCATAAAATCCACCCCACCATGGAGCCTTCTCCAAGTTGAACGACCATTCCATGCCGTGTGCTGTTAGATAGTCAGTGACTTCGGGCAGACCGAACAAACCCACTAGTGACTTAGCCGCTGACTTGAAGGTCTTGGCGTTGTCAGAGGTAACGTGCCGAGGGATGCCAAATCGTGCCGTAAACCGCTTGAAACAACGGAGGAACGTTTCCGCTGATAGGTCAGGCACAAGATCTAGATGGAGCGCTCGGCTGACGGCGCAGGTGAAGAGCGCGATATATACCTTCTTGGTGTCTGCTCCTTCCCTGACAAACAGTGGCCCTGCGAAGTCCACACCGACGTAACTAAAGGGGAAGTCCACCTTGGTCCTGAATTCTGGCAGGGGAGGTGAATCTTCCGGAGCGTACGGCTTCGACTCGAGACGTCGACAAACGGTGCATTGGCCGACAATCTTTCGTACGAATTGCCGACCACGAATGATCCAGTAACGGGATCGTAGCTCGGTTAGTGTCTCCTTGACACCATTGTGGCATACCGTGTCATGCGCCTGCAGGACGGCTAGACGTGTCAACGGGTGGTTCGCGTTCAGCAAAACCGGATGGGTTTGATCATGCGACAGTCCGGCGTTTTGCAGACGTCCACCACACCGTAGAATGCCACTCTCGTCGGTGAAAAGGCCGAACTCCTTACACCAACCAGGGTACTTCTTGTCCTTGGACAGATCCTGTTGAGCGTTGACCATCCACAGTGTATGTGCTCTGTGGAGATCCTTCGCAGACAGATGTGTGGTCTTGCTGCGACGCTTCAACAGGTCTGTGACCTTCAGGACGTAAGCGGTCACACGCAGCAGTTTGCTCAGTGAGCTGAATCGATTCACATCGATGACCTTCTCGATGCTGCTGTGCGAGGTGCAGCCGACTGCCATGACCGTGGTAGGTGTTGCCTTCCGCTCTCTCTCGACTTCTTCACACTGCGATGCTGCGGAGCCGCTGTCGACTTCTGCTCGGGGTTGTGGCTCGTGTAGCCACTTCGGACCAGTGTACCAGATGGTACTGGTGAGCTCGCTAGGCTTCACTCCTCGCGACGGCAGGTCGGCTGGGTTCGAAGCTGTTGGGCAGTAGCTCCAGCAGGACGTCGGAACGAGACGTCGGATCTCTGTAACCCGGCTCTCCACAAACTGCTTCCATGTTTGCTCCACTCCAGCTATCCATGCCAGTGCCACTTGGGAGTCTGACCAGCAGTGAATCTGATCAATCTTCAGCTCCGCCAACGTTGATGAGACGGATGCCATCAGGCGAGCCAATACCAGTGCTGAAAGCAACTCGAGGCGGGGAATGGTCTGTTGCTTCAGCGGCGCAACACGAGTCTTTGCCGCGACTAGCTGTACTGAAGTGCCCACCTCCGTCGTGAACACAATGTAGATGGCTGCTGCATAGGCTCTCTCGGACGCGTCACAGAAACCGTGTAGCTCGACACGTGTGATGTTGCCGTTCGCGTCTGTTGCGTAGTGCCGTGGCAATGAGACTGGTGGCATGGCCTTCAATTCCCGTATCATCGTCTGCCACTTGCCAAGACACTCTCCCTCCAATGGGTCATCCCAGCCCATCTTCAACTGGCATAGTTGTTGGTGAAATACCTTGAGGGTGATGGTGATAGGTGCCAGGAGTCCGAGGGGGTCATACATCTTGGCTGACGCCGATAGGACTTGGCGCTTAGTCACTGGCGAGTCGACCTTGGTCGTGCTGAACACTTCGTCGACGCTGAACGTGAGACGGTCAGATGTCCTGTCCCATGGAATGCCTAGGACTTTGGTGGTGGCTGCGGATGAGCCGTTCAACATGGTCTTGGCATACGAGTCGTTGTCCACGGCGACAGTAGGCAGACCGTTAGTCGGCAGTGATGTCGCTGCGGTACCATTGACGATCTCATTCAACTCAGCGGAGTTGGAGACAAACTTGCGCAAGTTGAATCCGCCTGTTGCAAGGTGATTCTTGGCACGGTTGAACAATTCCAACGCATTGGCATTGCTGTTGCCGCCACTCGCAACATCGTCCACGTACAGACTCTGTAGCAGCTTCGTAGTGAACTCGGGATCAAACTTGGCGAGATGGTGTTGCAGGGTAGCGTTCAATAAGAATGGGCTAGCGGATACACCGAAGACAACACGCGTGAATCGGTACATCTTGAGTACCGGCTGAGCGCTTGTGGGATTGTCGACCCAGAGGAAGCGTAGGACGTCGCGGTCGGCTGTCTCAATCCCAACCATCAAGAACGCCTTTTCTATGTCTGCGGTGAAGGCTACCGCATGCGTTCGGAACCGGAGCAGTATGCTGGTGATCTGCTCGAGCAGCGGTGGTCCCGTGTGGATGCAGTCGTTCAGGGACGGATGCGTCTTCACCTTGGCTGAGGCATCGTACACCACACGAACCTTCGTAGTGGTCTTGTCCTGCCGAATGACAGGATGGTGAGGCAGGTAATGTACTTCGCCCACCACGTCGTGCTCTGTAGTTGGCACCTCCTCGATGATGCCCTTCTGAAGTTGCTCTTGAATTACTGCATTGTATTCCTTCAGAATTTCTGGTGACTTCTGCAGTTTCTTGAGTGTTGACTGCAGCCGTTTCTCGGACAGACTGTAATTGTCTGGAAGCGCGCGATGATCCTCCCTCCATGGCAACCTGACCGTGTACCTCTGCCCATCGTAGCGGATGGTCTGTTGGAACAGCTGCAGAGTGTCCGGTTCATTAGGCAAGATGCCGATGGATTCAAGCTGCCAGAACTTCTGGAGTAGCTGGACCAAAGCGCTGTCTGGATCTTGCACGGTAGATGGTTCGACATCGCAAGCGTGATTGGTTGCGACGTTAGTGGAGATGATGCCTGAATTACACCTGCCTGTTGGTCCGGACAGAACCCACCCGAGGCGAGTATCGAGAGCAGTTGGCCCATCATCTACACGAACGATGTCGCCCGTGACGATCTGCCAATAAACATCAGCGCCGAGTAGAATGTCGATACTAGCTGAGCCGCCACAGTTGTCGGCGAGACTGAGATTCTGTAGAGACTCGTAAGCTGTGACTACATCTGCGGTGTGCTGATTTTGCACGGGTGCACAGACTGATGGCACGACGATGCAGTTGACACGAATCCGGTTGCCATCGACGCACTGAATGTCCAGTTCGACCACGTCCCGGAGTGTGCTTGGGCTTGGCTGTTCGCCGCCAAACGCGTTTATCACTACACGTTCTTGACCGGAGCGGCGCACATCCAACTGAGTCAGTACCGATGATGTAGCGTACGAGCGTTGGCTCCCACCGTCTAGCATTACTCGTACAGGCACTTTTCGATCTGGACGTTGAGGCGAGACCACCGAGGTCTGTGCAGTTTGTAGAAATACAGCTCCGCTGTCGCTGACAGTAGCTGCGGTTGTTGACGAAAACACTGGCTTCGACCATTTTCCACTTCCGCCTTGTCTAGATGGCGGAGATGATGTCTTCGCGCTAGTCCCAGGCTGCTCTGACGACTTGGGTTCGCAAATGGACGTATGATGTCGATGCTCGCATTTGCTACATCTCAGCTTGGACTTGCAGTCGCGAGCCATGTGGTTCTTCTTCAGACAGATGAAGCAACGACCATTCTTGCGTATCAGCTCCTTGCGGCGCTTGATGTCTGTGATGGACGAACATTGCGAGGACTCGTGTCCGCTGCCGCAAAACACACATTCTACGCTCGATGAGGTGACGGTAAGAGCTGCTGCTGTGGAAATGTCTGATTTGGCAGGCTTGCTCGTCAGACGTGTGGCTGCTACGCTATGCGAGACACTCTGCAGGGTCTCCTCCGCTTCCGTGCGGAAATCTGCTTCCCGTACTAACCACTGCAATAGCGAGTCGACCGACTCGACAATATTGTTATCGCAACGCCACCGGTGGTACGCCGTTAACAGATCTTGGCTCAGCTTCTGCTGGAGCTGAGTGCAGAACGTACCGTACGACAGCTCATTCTGACGGCCAGCATCAATCAAGTTAATCTTGGCGACTTGCACAAGATCTGCGAAACGCTCAAGCTGTTTGGCTGTGCCACGCTCACGGATTGCTGGCATGTCCTGGAGCGCGGACATGTGGACGGCTGTTTTGCGCTTCTCACCTCCGTACTTTTGGTCAAGTCGCTGGAGTGCTGCTGCGTAGGCCGCTGCCGAGTAACCATACGTCTCAACAGTCTTCAACGGTGGACCGGACAGATATTGCCTGAGCTGCAACAGCTTCAGCTCCGGTGACAGAGGCTGTTGATCGACGCAGACGTTGAAAGACGTACGCCATGTGTCGTATAGCTTTTTGTCGCCGTCAAAGGTTGGTATCTTGATCTTTCTTAAATGACGGTAAACGTCTGATGGTGGATTGCCTTGCGGTGCATGCGAAGGACCAGGTGTGAATCCTGGTACTGGTCCAGTCAATCCATACCCATTTGGGGTTCCGCCATAAGGGCCATAATTGGATGCTGCTTGTTGGCCTGGGTACAGTGCACTTCCATTCTGTGCAGGCGATCCACCAAAAACGGCGTTGACTGGTGGAGGTAGAGCTGGTGATGGGTACAAACCGCTGACATTGTACTGCGTCTGTAGACTCTGTACCCCAAAAGCGGCGTTGTTGGACGACACTGCTGCAGGTGGAACTGGTGACCACTGTGTCGAACCAGCTAAATTAGGCGTTGTACTACACGGCGGCGGCCACTGGCTGGCTGCCGTATCTGGCTGCGTCCATTGCGGGGTTTGACTCTGGGCCGCTTGTAATTGTGGCACTCCGAGTACGTCGAGCGGCAAGCGGCTACCGTAGGGGATCGTACTCGCAGAGGCCGGGGCCAGGTGAGAATGTGCTCCAAAAGAGGCTGATGCTGATGCTGCTGGACCACCATAAGCGGACGCTGGGTCAGTCGCGGTGCCGAAACCCTGAGCAAATTTCGTCGTGTTTACTCTCGACGACGTACCACTCGCAGTTAGTGTACGAGCTGAACTGAGTCTGTGTTGTTGTGTTGGTGTAGTTGTTGTTCCGTATTGCAGCGTTGGTGTTGCAGCTGTGATCGTGAATGTGCGATTGTCGTTTGTTCGTGTTGTGTTGGTGTAACCAGCACTCGAGACTGGTGTACTCGTGCTCGTCGTGTTCTGCGTGATCTGTTGACGTCCGACGTCGTACGGTGACGAGACTGACGACTGTCGAGGGTTGGTACCGGTGTCACTACTGCTCACAGCCAGACGCAAATCTGTACTCACGCCAACACCGGCACCTGGTTGTTGCTGCTTGCGCTGCTCTGCTGGGACGTTGTTCCGGTCGAGGTCGCGCGCTGCTGGCCCTGTGGCCCCTGTAGCTGCTGACGGGATACCAGATACATCAGGCATGGACATGACTACATCATTCGTGCATGCACTATCCTGGCCTACAAACACAAGCTCCGTAGCTGCGGTGTTAGCATCCGATGCGGGAATGTGTACGGTACTACCACTAGTACTGAGTTCACTCTGGCCGCTGGCCTGTACACTACGACTCGTGCTGGATGTATCTAATTCTTGCATGCTACTGCTACTCCACTGGAGCTGCTCCTGTGCAGTCCGTATTTTGTCTGTAGCTGAAATGGATTCCAAATATGCCTGAACTCTCTCTGGGTGACGGGTGTATCGCAACCCCGTGATTTCGCTTGTGTGTGCACTGTTGTATCTACTCATGCTGATATTTGCTAAAGTAGTGCTGGCCTGCGTCACTGCCTCAGTGTACGACACCTCTAATTCTGCAGTCTCCTTTGCCAAACTCTCTAAATAAGTAGGATTCTTGCAAAATATATCTGCCAGCTCTGAAACAACCTCCATCACGGAGTTCATCCTGTTCTCGAGCATTAGTAGCCCATATTTAATCTCCTCGACACTCACGGTTTCCGATACGATGGACACCAGCAACCCACGGCGGACATTAGTATATTCCGTCTTCGCCTTAGCCTTGGCGATCTTCTGCTGCGGACCAATACTATCTGCCATCTCTAGTCTTCTCTGGTTCGAATCCGGCTATCCGGCTCGAAGGACCAATTTACAAAATGGTATCTTGTAAGGCTGCTTTGGCTCAACGCGAGCGCATCTTGGGTTCTCTTAGACTCAAACTCAAACTGTTGCTTATCATTAGACAACGTAAAACCAATGAAACAGAAACGACACGAGGAGACAAGCTCCAGGAAAAAGGGCTAGAAAACCGTATGTCGTACGTGAAGACCATGGGAACGTCGTAGACGTACCATGGCGCAAAAGGTAAGTAAAATACTTTAGAAGACACGATAGAAAGAAGAAAGAAGACTGTATAATCAATTGCTTGTGTGCTTGTATGTATGCTTGGTGCGAACCATTAGTTTGTGACAATACTCTTATTCATGCAATATCTAACAAGCATGCAATCTCTAACAAGCATGCATTATCTAACAAGCATGCAATATCTGACAAGCATGCAATCTCTAACAAGCATGCACTATTGACAAGCATGCAATATTCCACAATCGTGCGCATTCTGGTTGTTTTGGGTGCCTTCTTCCTGAGACTCTCCTTGGAACAACAATGATAATCTGTCCTCTGAGTGTGGCGTACGTGTGATGTATGAATAAGAGAGTAATCGGAAGGGCTATCGTGCGAGGGAATAAAACCCCCCCGACGACAATTGGCGCCCAACGTGGGGCTCGAACCCCCGACCCTGAGATTAAGAGTCTCATGCTCTACCGACTGAGACCCCCCGACGACACATCTGTGTTGTGCTTTTGACTTCTACATGGTCTACGCGGCCAGGGGCATGCTCGGCTCCCCTTCCAGGGGGGTACACCACTTCCAGACAACAGCAATTTTCAAAAGGTTGTACCGGTGACATCATCAGATATTTGTACATGTGACGTCATTATTACTGTTACAAAGATTGTATGTCATCAAGAATGAACACCGTACAGCATCATAATAAACATTTTTTCAAAATAAAGGATGACAACTTTACAAATGTTTAAAAACCAATTCGTCGACGGCACTAGTGCACTGTGCCAGGCAGGCCGATGCAAACACACATTTCACGGATATAGCTAAGAACAATCGTCACACTATTTGACGTATCTGGACAGGATTCGGCAAGGAGAGCATCGAAAGAACAGCTTCAACACCTCATCTGTGGATGTGCTCCCGCAAGGTCGGGTTTTCCGCAATACATTGGTGACTTTCAAAACCCCGGTCGAAACATTTTGGGTGGTGCACTTGCCCCCTGTGCCCCTCGCCAAGCACGCCCCTGGCGGCGTAGTAAGTGCCCGTTTGGTCTGTGATGTGCGCGCAGGGTTTGCCTCTGCGTCCGCTGCTCCAGACGTGCAATTGCATACGGCGAGAACTTGTTTTGGAAGAAATGTGATGCTGCGGCATAGACGTTGAGTGTTAGGTTAACACCTCATTCCAGATAGGGGCACCCCTTTCCAGATAGGGGCGCCCTTTTCCAGACAGGGACACCCCTTTCCAGATAGGGACACCCTTTTCCAGATAGGGAGATACATCTTTTCAGATAGGAACACCCCCGTATCAAAGGCGGCAGAAAGCTAGCCCTTAACACTGCGGGAGGTCAGTAGTTCAGACATGCCACGAGGTGCATTGTGGTGCATCGAGTAAATGGAAATGTGTCGCGATTCGGGATAAATCACTCGGGTTCCGAATCTGGAACTCACGCTTACATCTGTAGATGCCGCAAGACCCTTTGCGGCCACACACGGCCGCACGTGGAGAACATTTTGCGCAGCGACGTCATCAGTGCTAGCTTTTGTGCCTCCGAGGATGTCTTCTGAAGGCAAAACTTTGTACAGAGGGTGACGATAGCGGGTGTGTCTGCTGAGCTCTGAAGGACACAGGAGACACATGTGCATGAAAGCGAGGTGATGCAGGATGCGTTACGGGCACACATACATTGCTGGCAACTGAAATCCGACCCCCTTGCCGGCGCGCCGCGCCGGCAAGGGGGTCGGATTTCAGTTGCCAGCACTGTATATATACGTATACATGCATACACATACAAATGCATTCACTGGTTTGAGGGAAAGACACAAACGGGAAAAGTCTGAGGAAAAAAATTGACTGTCACCACCAGGACTCGAACTCGAACACATGCATACACGGACACATAATTATACACACACGTGCACCCCCCCCCCCCCCCTCCACACACAGACAGACACGCACACACATGCACATCCACGCACCCCCCCCCCCCCCACACACACAAACACATAGCCGCGCACAGGTGGGAGTGCACACAAGTGAGTAAGCTTACGCTCAGCAAAGGCAGTTATACCGCATCACGAGGAACATGACCTGAGGCAGTGGTCACTTAGTCTCTCACCCATTTTAATAGATTTCTTTTGACGATGCTCCGAAACGATATACCAAGACTGCAGAAAAACAAAGTTCAAACTCATCAGACTGGATAAGCGCTGTGTTGTCCCTGCCCTTTTGGCACGTGTGTGCCCCTTTTGGCACGTTGGTTCGGACCGCGTGCGGTCTGCGCCGGTTTCATGATTATCGTACATGTTCTTGTTGTGCGCATGCTTATCGTGCGCATCCTGGTTGTTTTGGGTGCCTTCTTCCTGAGACTCTCCTTGGAACAACAATGATAATCTGTCCTCTGAGTGTGGCGTACGTGTATGAATAAGAGAGTAATCGGAAGGGCAATCGTGCGAGGGAATAAAACCCCCCCGACGACAGCTGCATCCGCTGTATCACAACCCAGCCCTCGCGTGCCCACACTATGCAGCTGTATGCCCAACTCGGCATTTGTCCGGCTGTCGAGCGGGCGGATTGCAAGTTGCGGCTTCTCGTACGCCGCATTCTTCACGGCAATGTCAGTTTGCTGCTCAAATCACGCCTGGAATACAGTTCACTGCCCCGTGCTACCAGAGGTCAGGATGCCTGCAATCTGCCCCTTCCCAACATCCGCAGTACTTCGGGATCTCACAGACCAGTTTTTGCTGCTGCTAAGTTGTGGAATCTTTGCCCTCGTCCTTTTAAAGTCATGCCCTACAACATGCCGATTCAAGCGTTTATTGAAAGTTTACTTTCATGGCTAATGCTAGGATGTTCCCTATCCCGAGAGTTCTCCATACTCACTGTTTTCTTTCCTCCACCTATCCAGGTTATCTTAGATTTTATCCGTTTGGGGATGATTGTCCTTGGATTTGCAATGCATTACATATAACAAACACAGAATAGATGTACTTCGGAATCTCACAGCCTAGCATTCCCCTCTAGTTGGCCTGCCCTTGCACATCTCAACTCTCACGTCCATTGAAAGTCTACATTCATGACCAATGTTAAGATGATCTAAGGAGAGATTCCTAGACTCACTGTTTTCTTCACTCCCCATAATCCAGGATAACTAATCTTGTTCTTATTAATCTTTTCTCCCTTTCCATCGTCATCATAACATTGGGCATGATTGCCCGTTTGACTTGCGATGTAAAATAAAAGCAATACATACATACCTGACTTGGTCCATTGGACGGGACTCGGCCGTCACCCTGCTGTCACGTCCCTCCTTGCTTGAAAGACCAAGACGATCAACAGCCAACTACAACAGAAGCTACGCACTCAACGGACAAGGGCGCAAGGAGGGACGTGACAGCAGGGTGACGGCTGAGTCCCGTCCAATGGACCAAGTCAGGCGTGATAACAGAGAGAGAGCAGAGAGGAGAAATACAAAGACATTTGTGACAACACACGTAAATTCACACTTCCAGAAAATACGGTACAGTCAACTTCGCTAATGACTGCAGACATAACGACAATACGCGAATAATGGCAGAATTTCCATGCCCAGAGCAAAGTCCCATCTAACTGTAATACATATAATGAGACTTCGGGTATAAGGACACTTCGCGAATAAGGACGATTTTCTGATGCCCCGCCGAGTGTTGTTGTATGCAAAGCTGACTGTACTTGCAAAGAATCGAGAGTGAAGTGTAAATTGTGAAGAGCCAAGAGTAGAACAGTCACCGCTGCGTGCCAAAAGAACATCAGGGGCGTCTGTTGTGTCCTGATCCCATGCACATAAGCAGCCAGCCAGCACAAGTAGATTGGAAAAAAGCCATGAACAAGACCATGCGCAGTGTGATCATGCTAGATCATGCTAGTGCTACAGAAGTAGGTATATTACTACTGTGTACAGTACACATGAGTACCTATCTAACAAGAGTACATATATAACAGCGTCACACGCAGTACGATCAGTACGACCATGGTCGCACCACTTTTCCTCCAGGATGGTCTGCCCAATTTGTCATAAAACAAACAATAAAAGAGTGCTGAAACGTGCCCTGTTGGCCGGAAAATCCGACTATTTTCCCGGGATCCCCCCCCCCCCCCGATCCCGGTCGTACCACTCCGCACTGTGAAAATCCGAATATTTTCCGGGGACCCCCCCCCCCCCGACCCCGGTCGTACCACTTCCGCACTGCCCTGTGACGTCACTGAACATACAGCTGTGGTTGGCCCTGTGACAATATGACAATGTGTGTAGTGTGACGATACAATGTGTGTGTGTAGACAAACATTACGACTATGTACAGTTGCGCTCACTGAAATCCGACCCAAAGTGCAAAGCTGGCGCCCTGGACCAGTTCCGATTACATCATTGTGGGTGTACATGTGTACGTCCAGCCGCATTCATTCCACTGCCAGGGCGTCAAGGGCCGTGCAAGTTGAGGGTGCCAGCTTTGCACATTGGGTCGGATTTCAGTGAGCGCAACTGTATTTGTTGTGGTGACATCTGTCATCAGTGTGTTGTCCCTGCCCTTTTGGCACGTGTGTGCCCCTTTTGGCACGTTGGTGCGGACCGCGCGCGGACTGCGCCGGTTGGAGATTATCGTACATGTTCTTGTTGTTGTGCGCATGCTTGCATGCTTATCGTGCGCATTCTGGTTGTTTTGTGTGCCTTCTTCCTGAGACTCTCCTTGGAACAACAATGATAATCTGTCCTCTGAGTGTGGCGTACGTGTGATGTATGAATAAGAGAGTAGTCGGAAGGGCTATCGTGCGAGGGAATAAAAACCCCCGACGACAATTGGCGCCCAGCTAGTGGCATCGTTCCCCACAACCCTGAGATCGTTTTCGTTTTCGCCGTGGCTTCAAATCTTGCCTTCTCCACGCGTCCTCGCCATGGCTCCGCTTTGCTCCATCTGCTCAACCCTGTCCTCGGAGCTCCTACTCAGGTGAGCCTGCTTTGTCTGCCCTGCGTAATGTTTTGTACCTTGTACGTAGTTCTCCTGGTACTAGTCTTCGATTTGGGATTTTCAAATAATTGTTTCGCTTCGTGGCATTGAAGTCCCGTGTTGTTCTCTTGTGTACAAGTACCTCGTTCGAGCCCCGCTCCTGTTAGTACATGATTGTGGCCCACGTTGTGTGTGCGGTGTTTTGAACAAGTGTACATTGTCGCCCTCCGGCCTCTGGCTGTTCGAGTGGTCGTGTACACTGTGTTTTCACACCTTCTGACTTGAAAGTTCTGTTGTCCGTGCTGTCGTGCATGCTCATCGTGTTGCTTGGTACGTCATCATGGTAGTCAGCATGGGTAGCTTTGCTCGTGTTTGCTTACTCGCCCTGTGTTGTGCACTGGTGCACGTCGTTTCGGTGTCGTCGGACTGCTCCGATCCTGTGTCGTTCGATTTGTTTCAGTTTGGTAGATGTCCCCATCGATTTACTCGATGTGGTGGCACTCCGTCGTTTCCAGTTTCAAGTACACGTGCTTTCTTTTTCGTTTTACTAGTATTCATGTTTTGTGTCGAGCGTTTTAGTGCTCCGCCTGGTTGTCCCGCTCATGTGGAATGGCTGACGCCCAGTGGTGCAACATGCTTCTGAGATTCTCGTTGACGGTCCGGGTGGCAATATTTCTGTGAGTGTGTTGTTTGGTATTTGTGTTTTGGCACGTGGGTCTCTTCATTTCACCTAGGGGGGCGTCCGATCATGGTGAGCCACGGTCTGCCTGGTGGGCTGGTGGGATCCAGCGCTTATTTGTATCGGTTCGCCTTGCGGGTGTTCGGTTTCCGTGTTTTGCTGGCTGGCCTTTGTGCGTCCCAGTAGGGTTCAGGACGGTGTTTTTTTGTGTTTCGTGAGCGGATGTGTTTCACGCGTGATATTCAGGTTCAATCCCTGTGGCCCTAGTGTGGGTTTTTTCAGGTTAGAGACCTGTGGTTTTTTCAGGTTAGAGGCCTGTGGTTATTCAGGGTAGCGCCCTGTGGTTTTTCTATGTTAATTTTTGTTTGCGTATTGGTGACCGATTTGTTTGTGTGCTATCTGGTGTCCTCATGGATAGACTGCCCCTGTATCCGTAGGCGTGTTCAATGTTGCTGTTCTGCCATTCCTTCTTGTGGTTTTTCTTGTCTGAATTTTGGCTCCTAGTATTGCTGAGATGTTTGCGTCAGTCCGTGTTTCTTTCTTTCTGTGTATGTCTCTGTGAGTTTTCGTAGCCCCATCAGCTGCGCGATGGTTTTCCGGACAACTCCTGTGCTGTCAGATGACTGGTCGCCCGGTTCAGCTGCCGCGGTCTTCGCAGTAGCGTCGGTTTGCCTTGGCTTCGCACCAGGGCGAGGTGGTTGTTTTCCGGGGGCCCACGCCTGAAAGATGGCGGTTCCCTCTATGGGTGGGCCCAGTCTGTTTTCTTTCCACCCCTTTGCTTTGGCTTTTCCCCCGTTGTCCGGAGTTACTAATGTATCCTACTGTTTTGGCCCTGCGTATCTGCATGTGTATGTTGTTCACATTTGATTTCTTTTTCTCCTGGCAGTCTTCTCGTTTTGTTTTCTTCTCTCCCATCCTCAGGAGAGGATGCATTTTTTTCATGTGGAAGTATGTTGTCCCTGCCCTTTTGGCACGTGTGTGCCCCTTTTGGCACGTTGGTGCGGACCGCGCGCGGACTGCGCCGGTTGGAGATTATCGTACATGTTCTTGTTGTTGTGCGCATGCTTGCATGCTTATCGTGCGCATTCTGGTTGTTTTGTGTGCCTTCTTCCTGAGACTCTCCTTGGAACAACAATGATAATCTGTCCTCTGAGTGTGGCGTACGTGTGATGTATGAATAAGAGAGTAGTCGGAAGGGCTATCGTGCGAGGGAATAAAAACCCCCGACGACAATTGGCGCCCAGCTAGTGGCATCGTTCCCCACAACCCTGAGATCGTTTTCGTTTTCGCCGTGGCTTCAAATCTTGCCTTCTCCACGCGTCCTCGCCATGGCTCCGCTTTGCTCCATCTGCTCAACCCTGTCCTCGGAGCTCCTACTCAGGTGAGCCTGCTTTGTCTGCCCTGCGTAATGTTTTGTACCTTGTACGTAGTTCTCCTGGTACTAGTCTTCGATTTGGGATTTTCAAATAATTGTTTCGCTTCGTGGCATTGAAGTCCCGTGTTGTTCTCTTGTGTACAAGTACCTCGTTCGAGCCCCGCTCCTGTTAGTACATGATTGTGGCCCACGTTGTGTGTGCGGTGTTTTGAACAAGTGTACATTGTCGCCCTCCGGCCTCTGGCTGTTCGAGTGGTCGTGTACACTGTGTTTTCACACCTTCTGACTTGAAAGTTCTGTTGTCCGTGCTGTCGTGCATGCTCATCGTGTTGCTTGGTACGTCATCATGGTAGTCAGCATGGGTAGCTTTGCTCGTGTTTGCTTACTCGCCCTGTGTTGTGCACTGGTGCACGTCGTTTCGGTGTCGTCGGACTGCTCCGATCCTGTGTCGTTCGATTTGTTTCAGTTTGGTAGATGTCCCCATCGATTTACTCGATGTGGTGGCACTCCGTCGTTTCCAGTTTCAAGTACACGTGCTTTCTTTTTCGTTTTACTAGTATTCATGTTTTGTGTCGAGCGTTTTAGTGCTCCGCCTGGTTGTCCCGCTCATGTGGAATGGCTGACGCCCAGTGGTGCAACATGCTTCTGAGATTCTCGTTGACGGTCCGGGTGGCAATATTTCTGTGAGTGTGTTGTTTGGTATTTGTGTTTTGGCACGTGGGTCTCTTCATTTCACCTAGGGGGGCGTCCGATCATGGTGAGCCACGGTCTGCCTGGTGGGCTGGTGGGATCCAGCGCTTATTTGTATCGGTTCGCCTTGCGGGTGTTCGGTTTCCGTGTTTTGCTGGCTGGCCTTTGTGCGTCCCAGTAGGGTTCAGGACGGTGTTTTTTTGTGTTTCGTGAGCGGATGTGTTTCACGCGTGATATTCAGGTTCAATCCCTGTGGCCCTAGTGTGGGTTTTTTCAGGTTAGAGACCTGTGGTTTTTTCAGGTTAGAGGCCTGTGGTTATTCAGGGTAGCGCCCTGTGGTTTTTCTATGTTAATTTTTGTTTGCGTATTGGTGACCGATTTGTTTGTGTGCTATCTGGTGTCCTCATGGATAGACTGCCCCTGTATCCGTAGGCGTGTTCAATGTTGCTGTTCTGCCATTCCTTCTTGTGGTTTTTCTTGTCTGAATTTTGGCTCCTAGTATTGCTGAGATGTTTGCGTCAGTCCGTGTTTCTTTCTTTCTGTGTATGTCTCTGTGAGTTTTCGTAGCCCCATCAGCTGCGCGATGGTTTTCCGGACAACTCCTGTGCTGTCAGATGACTGGTCACCCGGTTCAGCTGCCGCGGTCTTCGCAGTAGCGTCGGTTTGCCTTGGCTTCGCACCAGGGCGAGGTGGTTGTTTCCGGGGGCCCACGCCTGAAAGATGGCGGTTCCCTCTATGGGTGGGCCCAGTCTGTTTTCTTTCCACCCCTTTGCTTTGGCTTTTCCCCCGTTGTCCGGAGTTACTAATGTATCCTACTGTTTTGGCCCTGCGTATCTGCATGTGTATGTTGTTCACATTTGATTTCTTTTTCTCCTGGCAGTCTTCTCGTTTTGTTTTCTTCTCTCCCATCCTCAGGAGAGGATGCATTTTTTTCATGTGGAAGTATGTTGTCCCTGCCCTTTTGGCACGTGTGTGCCCCTTTTGGCACGTTGGTGCGGACCGCGCGCGGACTGCGCCGGTTGGAGATTATCGTACATGTTCTTGTTGTTGTGCGCATGCTTGCATGCTTATCGTGCGCATTCTGGTTGTTTTGTGTGCCTTCTTCCTGAGACTCTCCTTGGAACAACAATGATAATCTGTCCTCTGAGTGTGGCGTACGTGTGATGTATGAATAAGAGAGTAGTCGGAAGGGCTATCGTGCGAGGGAATAAAACCCCCCGACGACAAGTGTGTCATGCCTCTTACCTCATTGTAGCTTCATCTTTAGTTCGCTTCCATTGTCCTTGTTCTATATTCTGTTCTATTTCTTCTAGTTCTAGTCGTTTCACTTCTCATCTTTCCTTGAAGTAGTTTATTTGAATTGTAATCGTTATCAACCCTGCAGACCAGCAGGCGTTCATCATCAAACATTATGAAAGCCAATTCCATGATAAATCCCTCCCTGACATTCCACAATTCCTAGGTGACCCCAGCCCTCTCCCCAATCGTATCACATTGTCCGAAGTTAGGAGGGCCTTCCAAAGCCTGAATAACGGGAGAGCGGCAGGCCCTGATCATCTCTCCGGAGAGTTACTCAAGTACAGTCCTCCTGTTGTCCCTGCCCTTTTGGAGGGTACGTGCCCCTTTTGGCACGTGTGTGCTGGGTCCGCGTGGTCGGTGCGCGGACTGCGCCGGTTGCGCATGCTTGCATGATTATCGTACATGTTCTTGTTGTTGTGCGCATGCTTGCATACTTATCGTACGCATTCTGGTTGTTTTGGGTGCCTTCTTCTTGAGACTCTCTTTGGAGCAACAACAATAATCTGTTCTCTGAGTGTGGCGTCCGTGTGATATGAGATATCGAGAGTAATCGGAAGGGCTATCGCCGAGGAATAAAACCCCCCCGACCCGACGACACTCCCATTGTTGCTGAGATGACTTCCAACATCTTGAACCGAGCTATTGAGACACATGACCAACTCGAAGTTGGCAGAGGAACCCTAATACTGCTGCAGAAGCCCGGTAAACCACTAGGGCCGCTTACTAGTACGCGCCCTATCGTACTGCTCTCGGCTTTGAGAAAGACGCTGTCCCTGATTGTGCTGAAGAGGATACAGCAAGCGGTTGATCAGTACCTGGCTACATCCCAAAGTGCTTTTCGCCGTGGCCGCAGCACAAGTGATGTGGTGTGGTGCCATAGATGGCTATGCAGTATGACGCAGCAATTCAATACATCCATCCACATATTGGGAATTGACATGAGTAAAGTGTTGTCCCTGCCCTTTTGTAGGGTATGTGCCCCTTTTGGCACGTGTGTGCTGGGTCCGCGTGGTCGGTGTGCGGACTGCGCAGGTTGCGCATGCCTGCATATTATTGTACGCATCCTTGTTGTTTTGCCTTCTTCCTGAGACTCTCCTTGGAGTAAGACTAAAATATTTGTACTCTGAGTGTGGTATACGTGGGATGTACCGGTGATTGCGTGAGTAATCGGAAGGGCTATCGCCGAGGCATAAAACCCCCGACGGCAATTGGCGCCCAACGTGGGGCTCGAGCCCACGACCCTGAGATTAAGAGTCTCATGCTCTACCGACTGAGCTTCGTTTGCAGCTTCGGGACGTACAGATCATCAACGTAAATATCAACACCATCGTGATCTCGCGTGCACCACTTGACTATCACATCCATGAACTTCGGTGCAACGCGCCAGCGCCTGCAAGGCTGCATGCGCATGCTGTGTTCACGCGTGACTGATTATGTCATCGCTTATGTCTTTGCTTGCTGTGCGTAGTTGCGTAGCTGGTCTTGTTTTATTTGCTTTGTTTGAGTTGCTGTTCGCTCGACTTTGTGTTCAGATCTGTTTCCTGCACTCCATGGTGGTTGTCGCTGCAATCGCAGCTTCAGCCACGACGAGCCCCTATCGGTTGCTCTGCCGCCATTTTGGATGCCATGTTAGACGTGTCTTTTCCTGGCCAAAGTGCTCGTGATTTTGTGTTCTTGTTGTTCTTTTCTTGTTCTCTGTCCATTGCCAACTTGCATTTTCGTATTTGTACACATTTCCACCAAGAGGCTGCCGTTTGCGCTGGTGTGTTGTGTTGGGCGAAGAGGGGTGGTAGAGAGACTAGACAGCTCCAGTTCTCCCACAGCCCTGATCAGAACTTACTCTTGTAGTCCTTTCACGGTGGTTTGCAGCTGATCCTCCAAACTGGCCGCTAGTTTCCCGCACACGTCCAGGACATGTGCCATGTTGGAAGTGAGCATGACTAGCGACTGAAAGTCGGTCTAGCACAGTGGACAGAAAAGTCAACGCGGAGACAAGATCTATTTTTTTTAGCAATACGCAGAACTGGTGAGGCGGACATTATACGGAGCAATACCAAAATATTTATTGGTCTGAGGGAAAATGCTAACGGGAAAAGTCTGAAGAAAAGAATTGACTGTCACTACCAGGACTAGAATCAGGGACCTTCGCTTGGGTCCAGCGATGCTCTAACCACTAACAAAGAGTGGACAGATTTGGGCTGTCGTACACACACACGCACACAACACACACAACACACGCACACACACACACACACACCCACACCCACACCCACACCCACCCACCCACACCCACCCTCACCCATACACACACCCACCTCAACACCCCCCCCCCCCCACACACACACAGGCACACACACAGGCACACACACACGCAGACACACACACAGACCCACACCTTGACCTTGACCTTTGACGCCCCATCTCCAGTGGAGATGATAGGCTACTGAGTTGGGCAGTACTTGATGTGACGCTTCAAATCGCCACTTCTCCTAAACGCTCTGCCGCATGCGCAATGAAAGTCCTTCGGTGCCGGGGGAGGAAGACGATGTTGATGAACCCGCCTGCGCCATTCCGGGCGATCTTGTGCGAGCCGATACCACTCGGACTCCGGAATATCCAGCGAGCGCAGATCACCGACAATCGTGTCTCGCCAACGCTTCTTTGGCCCATGCCGTGGTCTGGTTGCTTCGAGCTCACCAAACAACACTTGTTGAGGAATCCGGGCCGCGTCCATACGGGCAACATGACCCAGCCAACGCAGACGGTACTCACGCAGGAGAGCGCCAATGTCCTCAGGAAGACGCGCTCTTTGGGCTAGATCAGCAGTATTAAGATGACGGGAGTGCTGATCGCTCCTTGAGACTCCCAAGATGGAACGGACGCATGAGCGATGAAACAGATTCAGGCGATTCATCTGCCGGGCCTTCATGGGCCAAGTCTCTGCTCCATAGAAGAGGGTAGGGAGGACAATGGCCTTGTAGACAAGACGCTTAGACTTAATGGATAGACCGCTACATCCGAAGATTGGCTTTTGGAGAGCGCCAAAAGCACGAGAGGCCTTGGCAAGACGGGAGGTGAGCTCCTTGTCCAGAGCACCGTCTGCACTCAGGACACTGCCAAGATAGGTAAAGCTGTCCACAACCTCCACGCTTCCTCCATCCTGAAGATCAATGGAAGGTGGCGGGTGAGAGCAGTTCACCGCCATGGCCTTGGTCTTCTGGACGCTCACAGTTAGACCCCAACCCGAAGCACAGGACACAAACTCGTTTGTCATCGTCTCCAGGTGGCTCAAAGAGGTGGTGTAGAGAGCCGCATCATCAGCAAACTGGGACTCTGTGACGTCAGTGGAGGCCAGTCGAGACTTGGCGGTCCGATCCCCAACAAGCTTCCTGCCGACACGGTAGCGGACCCGTACACCCGGAACAGAAGACTGGCGATGCCACGAAGAGACCACTGCAGAGAAATACAGATTAAAGAGCGTAGGCGCCAGTGTGCAGCCCTGACGCAAGCCATTCCGGACGTTGATGTTGTCCGTGACGACGTTAGGGAGCCGAACACGCGCCTCCATGCCTTCATGGAGCGACTGGACAAGGCCAAGCAGCTTCGGAGGAATGCCCAGATTGCGGAGCACAAGCCACAAAGCAGACCGCGGAATTGAATCATAGGCCTTGCGCAGATCGACGAAAAGCACATATAGCTCAGAATCGTGCTCCACTGCCTTCTCCATCAGTTGTCTTGCGGTGAATACCATGTCACTGCAGCCACGGCCCCTGCGGAATCCGCACTGGGAATCCGGCAGAACATCCTCTGCCACCGCCTGCAGGCGACCCTGAAGAACACGAGCAAAGACCTTGCCAACCACATCCAGGAGGCTGATGCCACGCCAGTTATCGCAGGACCGTAAGTCACCTTTCTTGGGGATAGGGACGATCTCTGCGTTTCGCCAGTCAGACACGGCAGAACCGCAGGTCCATACCTCATTGATCACATTGTGGACGCGCTCATGCAAGGCCTCGCCACCAGCAAGAATCATCTCCGGGACAATTCCAGACTGTCCACCCGCAGTGCCTGGGTGTAGCTTCCTGATCGCCGATACCACTTCCTCAAAAGAGGGCGGGTCGTCAAGACTTTGCCTGATGCCAAGCACTGGCATGGATTCAATGACTTCCGCATCAAACACACTCTGAACATTAAGGACACGATCAAAGTGGCGATGCCAACAAGCTCCCACACTCTCTGGACCGTCTGTCAAGTTGCCATTCTCATCCCGAACGCTGGATGTCACCACTGACTGTCGGCCAGTGTGCATTCCCCGCAACTTCTTGATACATTTCCAGCGGACAGAGCCGTCCCTCTGGGCGGCCTCAGCTTCATCCGTAATTGCGCTGATCCACGCCTCCTTAGCTAACCGAACAGCCTTGCCCACAGCTCGCTGGGCAGATCTCAAGGCTTTACGAGACGATGGCGTGCCACAAGAAACATAGTCTGCGTTAGCTTGTCGCTTGACGGCAATGAGCGGCTCCAGGGTGTCCTTACTGGACAAGAACCAGTCCGGCTGAGTCTGTCGCCCATGCCCGAGCACGTCACCGGCCACAGTGCCCATGTCGTTCCTCAGCGACTCCCATTGTTCCTCTGCTGTGCCGGCGCCGGGAGCAGCAGTGCAAACAGATTCAATCCTCTGCTGATATTCCACGAGCGTATCACGGTCGCGAAGACGATGCACAGCAAAAGGCCTCCTCCTTGAAGATGCAGAGCGACGCACACGCCAGTCCACGTTCAACTTTCCACGAACCAGGAAATGATCCGTCCAACAACAGGCTCCACGGAGAACGCCAACATCAAAGCAGAGATGTCGCTGATCCGCGCGCATCATAACAAAGTCGATGGCATGTGCTTGACGGGTAGCAGGATGTGTCCAGGTGCCTCTACGTGACTCTTTCTTCCGGAACCATGTGTTCATGATTGACAGATTATTTGCAGCACAAAACATCAACAAATCCTCACCAGCTCCATTACACGCGCCCAAACCAAACTGACCAACAGCAGAGCCCCAAACAATTTCATCATCTGGCACCCCATCAAAACGGCCAACACCACCTGCAGCCCGCTGCCCAGAACCAACACGTGCATTGAAATCTCCCAACAGCACAAATAAATCACCAGGAGGTACGTCAGACACAACTGACTGCAAATCCGTCATAAACTGATTCTTGACGTTTGGAGGGGCCTTGCTCGTCGGCGCATAAACGTTGATCACCGTCAGGAAATAATCAGAGCGGCGTCTCCTGCCAGCCTGCAGGACCTCATCCCTCTCGCCGATGAGAAAGCGAGCCATGATGACCCTTGAGCTGATTGCGCTCCACTGCTCGCCACCGCGCCGCCACTTCGCCGTGAACTCTGTGTTCATCATTATCCCTACTCCCTCGTTGCGTCTCGCTGCCTCACCATCGCCAGGCAGAGGCCGTCCCGAGTGTAGAAAGGTGCTGCCGCCGACACGCCAAATGTCACGTCCGAACCACTTTGTTTCCTGCACGCCTGCAATGTCGATTTTGAATTTTTGAAATTCATCGACGAGGAAATCCACTTTCCTGTCAACAGCAGTCGCAGTCACGGACGGAACAGCACGACAGACTCTGGCATCTCCACTATCCTCCACCAAAGAGCGGACGTTCCACGTCGCCACGGACAAATTCCTTTTCGTTCCATTCCCTTTGGACTTCATTCTTCGCTCAAAAAATTCAAAATTTCAAGCGCCTGCTCCAACTCAGTTTTTCTAGTGCTCTGTGTGAAACTACTCTCAGCGGGTCGCAACTCCTCTGAGAGACATGCTGCCGCAGCCATGGCCTGGTCTACACCACACAGCCATGGCTGCTGAAGGCAGCTACAACTCCATTTTCGCCAGAGCTAAAAAAATCGCAAACCGACTTCCAGCTCAACAACACTACACAGACACACACACACACACACACACACACACACACACACACACACACACACACACACACACACACACACACACTGATGCATACCTTGTCATTACGTGCAATGTCAATTGATGTCAGGTACCATTCTTTTGTTACTTCCTGAGTAAAATCAAAGAAGAAAGGAAAACAAGGTTAGCATCAAGATTTGTTAGTTTAACAATGCCTCTCCCCATTCGGTCTTCCATTCGTTTGTTCACTCGTCCTTTCTTTCGTCCATTCTTTTGGTCCTTCTGTCACGTCCCAGAATAAGACAACTGCTGCCTGATAGTCCTGTGACAGCAGGATCTACATAGTGAGCAGCTCTGTGCTGAGCTGTCACGCCCTTTTGGTACAATGTGGTTTGGCCAGTGTCTTGTCCCACGTGCTTAGCCTGTAGGTTGAGCGACACCCGCTTTCCCACATAGGTGACATGCCTTCTTGGCATGACACGTCATGTGATCCAAGGCCGGAACCTGGTCAGGTAGGTTCTCGCGTTGTACGTTTCCTGGAAGTTCTTCACTTCCTGGAAATGTGACTCCAGGCTTTGTGCAAAACCACGTCACTACGATGTTCTACAGGTTTCCACGATGCCTCGGCGCTTCGTGCAAAGAGCCAAGACTAATATGACATTGTATAACAAGAGCTAAGTGCAAGACAGGAGACGTGTGCAAGAACCAAAACCGTCACCGCGCAAGAGGTCAGAGTATCACGCAAGCAAGACCAAGAATGCAGCAGAACTTACCATAAGAAGCCGCTGAACTATGGCACGTTGGGTGAGCGGGCTCCCCAACGTGACCCTCATATACTCACATTGTACTCTGACGTGGGTGAGCGGGCTCCCCACGTCCCAATTAGGGGTGCGCAAGTAGCTACCCAGGCCAACGGAACAAAAGGTGAGTACGGGGTGCATGCCGCAGGCCAGCAAGAAAAGAATGCAGAAGGAGTCAATGTAGGGGAGAAGGCATTATGTATGAAGCTGCATGAACGCTCACCACTTTTTAAAGTGCAGCTTATACTCTGGAAAATGCAGTACAGTCGAATGCCACTTATCCGACCACTTCGGGAATCAGGCATGTTGGATAACTGAATATGTTGGATAACTGATATCATTTTTTATGTGCATATAATATTATGGCTGGATTTCACTGATTTATGTACACAATACCCAAATAATTCATGCATATTCATGAATTGCTCCATGTACACATACATGTTAGCATACTTGACCACATCTACTTCAAGTAAATGCATATTACACCGTTTAATATACAAAAAAAGAAAAAGTTTTTTTAAAGAATTTTACTGTTGAGAGTCATAAAATTACCACTCCCGGGCTTGTCGGATAAGTGACATTCGACTGTACAAACTTTTTTTTGTATATTATACGGTGTAATATGCATTTACTTGAAGTAGATGTGGTCAAGTATGCTAATATGTATGTGTACATGGAGCAATTCATGAATATTTGGGTATTGTGTACATAAATCAGAGAAATCCAGCCATATACGCACATAAAAATGATATCAGTTATCAAACATATCCAGTTATCCAACACGCCTGATTCCCGAAGTGGTCGGATAAGTGACATTCGACTGTACTTGCCTTAACAGCCCCGACGACGCGCGTCTTGCAGTTTGCCATGCTGGGAAACCAGGCTCTGTACAGCAACAGCTCAGTGATAGCCCTGATGCACCTGCCCACACAAGAGAAGCAAAGGAGACATGCACGCTTGCACAAGTGTGTAACGACAGAGTGCCACGACACGCCAGGGGACGAAAAGTGACCACTGCGGCAGCATGCTCTAAAAGTCACAGTCAGGGCCAGTCTGGGCGCCTCGCCCGAGTGCTCTATGCACGAGGGGACAGAGCGCCTTGTCCGTACATGTACGTGTACTTGCATAGGGAAAATGTTTTGCCATGCCCCCCCCCCCTCCCAAGGCTTAAAACACACATGTACTTGCAACTCACTTTGTACATTGGAGGAGACTGTTCCAGTCGTCCAGCCCGGACTCCAGTATAATCTTGTATGCCAGGTGCCTGGCGTGCTTCAGGAGTCCTTCAGCCACCGATTCTAGCGAGTCCTTCCACGCTTGCACCTGGCAGGAGCAGTATAGGGTATAGTGGAAGAGAGCATTCTGGTTCTCTGCTTCCTGCCACGATAATCTGTTGCTCTTTGTGTGTGTGTGTGTGGGGGGGGGGGGGGGGGGGTGCAGCAGAAGAACCGGAAGAACTGTGGCATCTCACAAGAGTGATAATCTGCCTACACCCTGATGACATTTCTTTTGTTTATGCAGCAAAGGTCACATGTATGCTCAAACTTGATGTTGCAAAATTGGATGACTGCGATGCACCTAAATTGGGGGACAGTCTTGCATTGTTTTCCTGGATAGAAGGATTCAACCCTCTCCCACCCCTCCCTGCCCATTGACTAACCACGAAAGCAGGCCAGTTCTTCTCACTCCCCTCCCGCTCCGCCCCTCCAACTCCGCCCTCCCTACCGCGCCGCCCCCTCCCACTCCTGCCCCGCACCAACTAACCCCAAGAGCATGCCAGTTCTACTCACTCCCCTCCCGCTCTGCCCCTCCCCCTCCCTACCGCCCCGCCCCTCCAACTCCGCCCTCCCTACCGCTCCGCCCCCTCCCGCTTCTGCCCCGCACCGACTAGCCCCAAGAGCAGGCCAGTTCTACTCACTTCTGCTTCTGGCAGGCTTTGTACGAGCTGGGAGTTTTCCTTCAGAAGTCGTGCAGCGTAAAGCGTCTGCTGTGCACCGTCGCTCGTTAGAACAATGTCGCCGCTGGTCGACAGGGTCTTGCTACCGGCTAGCCATTGGCTGTGCAAAGGGAGAAATGAACAACACTAACACAATTACTGAACGAAGAGCCGGAATGCAAAACCCGTTTCATCAATTTCATCACTTTTCAGATACTGTAAAAGCAGAAATTTTCGGTGGTGTAATATTTTCGGTATTCTCCAAAATCGGCGGTTCGGTGGAGGGAAATTTTCAGTAAAACCCGTTTTTCAGGTACGTGTACTAGTACTAAATGTATACGGTACCGACATTTTTGGTGCGTTTTATTTTCGGTAGAAATCGTCCGCGCCGAAGTTACCGAAAATAAAACACCACCGAAAATTTCTGCTTTTACAGTGACACAGAAAACCCTGCGTCACCGCACAAGCAAGTGGTCTCTTTGCTGCCAATTCTAATCCATTGGAAAGGTCTAACAATTGACCGTGTCTCTAACTCTTTTAAAACAGCTGTCCCAATTGTTCCTCTAAACCTCCACAGAACAATTGCCACACCCAGAAAAGCCTGTTCTTCAGTCCATTCACTCTGGCGAGCCCCTTTCTCATATTTTGGCAATTTTTCGTAATTGTATCGTACACGGTGCAGTGCCACGAAATTTGAAATTGAAAAGGGTTATAATAAAGGTTCCTCAGCTGGGGTTTGAAGCGCACAATGTACTGTTGAAAAATGGAGTGAAACGGCCTGGATTTCCTGGTTTTTCGCAATTCAGTGCTTTTGGGGCAAAACCTGGCCGAAATCCTATTTTTGTTACAGCTTGCTTTCTGGAGAAACAGACTTCAGAAACCTAATTAGAAGAGGATTCCATAGGAGATTGCAGAAAAATGCTAAAAACTTTAAAAAGTTTGTAAGAAAGGGTTTACTCCCCACACCGGAGCTCGCGCTATTCCGCCGACTTTACTTGACACTTGACTGACTCACGACTGCCATCCAGAGCACACGAGAAGTCCATCGAACCTTCGACTCGGCAAACCTGCAAGAAAGCACCACTCCCTGCTCAATACACAGTGTTTCGGGGAATTCACCCCTCATCAGTTGAGCTTGAGTAGGCTGAGGAAGATTGTGCCTGAAGAGCACCACTTATATAGTGCTCTCCAGGCACAAACATCACCAGGGATACAAACTTACAGAGAGTTTTTAAAAAGTTTGACGCATTTATGACCAAAAGCTAGAAGTTCATCTTTTTACGAATGGGCTGCTGAGCTTCAACTTTTTGTGATCTTCATACAGTTTTTACCAAAACCTGATTGCTTATTATTTTGAACTGGACTACTACCCAATGTGATGCTTAGGGGGAATTCCCCTACTCACCACCAGATTTCTTCCTTCAGCGTGACGCCGCGCAGGGCGGCCACCTGCTGCAGAATGTATCGCGCTGTCTCAGACAGCTCGGCCGACGTGATGACGGGCATGCCGCCGGCATTGCTGCTGCTGCTGCTGCTTGTTGTATGCGTGCCACTGCCACCACTGCCACCACCTTCAACAGAGTGGCTCGAAGCCCTCTGAGAGGAAGTCCCGGCAGCGGTGGCTGCTGCTGCTGCTGACAGTTGGGATTGGTACAGTGCCAGGTGCCGCTCGTGGAACAGGAACGTTTCCAGGGTGAACAGGTAGACTTCGACAGCGGAGACGCCCGGCACTTCCGGTATGGCCTGGAAGCAGACGGAGTTTAATTGGCATCAACACAGATTTGCGTTGAAAAGAACAGGCAGAATGGGCTTGAAGAAAAGCAGAATAGGATTGAAAAAAATTCACGGTTCGCGTCAGACTCGGTTTCTCTATATAGAGGCCGAGTTAAGGATTGCAAACTGCTTTCTAAAAGCAACAAAACAATGCAGCACTGGAGCGCAACAATCGTAAAAGGAAATTTTCGCATATCCGCGTTTAAGATTTGTTTCTCTTTGCCTTGCCCTATGTAGGTTATTGCCTCTTGCAATTTGTCATTTTGCTTTGCTTTTACTTACTGCCATGGCTGGCTAACGCCCCCCCCCCCCCCCCCCTCTCTCCCTCCATATTGGCCTATATTCCCTGGCCACGGGAAGGTGAAATAAATAAAATAAAATAAATCACCGGCAACAGTTGTACACAGTGGGAATCAAATCCAGAGCTTCATGCTCGGAACGTCTACGCCTTTCTTAATTTTTTTGTAAACCACACACGTCCTTGCAGGACTCGGTGGTGCTCGTGAATCAAAGAAGCCTGAAGCAGCCAGTTTGCCATACATATTAGCTACATGTACTCAATCTGCGGACAGCATGCTGTTTCGTTCTTTTTGAACTCATCAGCGCAGCACAGAGGAAATGAGGCCGAACCTGATAGCAATGGGAATAAAATAAAAAATTAAAAATTAAAAAATTCCAATCAGGCCCGAACGTACATGTATGTAAGCCAAGTCTACAGGAGTTTGCGGACAATTAGAAATGTCTGTCTACACTGGTTGTTTTAACACGAAAGAGAGACAATGAAAAGTGTGCCATTATCGTTTTCTGGCGT
>NC_088654.1:16395153-16495153 GCF_964019385.1 Sycon ciliatum | reverse complement strand
GTAATCCTCGCTCTGCCTTCCTTAAACTACCGTTCAAGTCCGATGAAGTACACCACCATGTGAACAAAGCAATACGGAAATACAAGTTGCCGGTACGTGTCGTATACGAGCACTCGGGCAGCCTCAGGCGTCAACTGTGCCGTTCGGCGCTGTCACCACCCAAGTGCGTAAACGAGCCCAACATTACTGAAAAAAGACGAAGAGGACGTCCACTAGGGCCTTGCATTACCTGTCAGTCTGGAGGCGAACGAGTATGTATGACAAAGAATGTAGTCTACGAATTGCAATGCAAATGGTGCCGGGAAACGTATGTTGGGGAGACGGAACGCTCCTTGGAAACAAGAATTCGGGAGCACAATGGCGAGGCACGCCGTCGCACTCTCGATAAGCCATGGGGTGACCACGTGCGCGACAAACATTCTGGCGAGAGTATAGCTGCTGCGGATAGTGTGTTCTCGGCTGTGTCAGTCCTGGCAAGGGCAGGCGACAGAGCAAGCAGAAAACTGCGAGAAGCTGTTGAAATCCGCAACTTGCGGCCGCAAGTAAACACTAATGCTGGCTGGGCACTACTGTGAATATATTATCGTATCTGGATATTAATATATCACCAATCCCTTTCGCCACCTTTGTAGCTGACACATTTGGCGCAAACACAGCACAGCACAGTATATTTGCTGCTCCTTTGTAGAGTGCACATCATTGCAAACCTGATGAGGGCTATATGCCGAAACGTTGTTTTAACTACGAAAATGTGTTCGAACGTTGCAGTGTAAATAGAAGGGAGCGAGTCCGCTCCATCTGTAATTCTACAAAATCTCAATACAAAAAATTTAACAAAACGCCAAGAATCTGGAGAAAAAGACTCAATCCAATTCTTTGTTGCCACAACGGGAGGAACAGGCCTGTGTGTGCTTGAATGATGCATCGCAGCATACTAATCCACATTCCTTCCATTTATCTGGTGCGTCCAGAGCGTGACGATGTCGAGACCAGATGGTCGACGGAGCACCTGGCCCCCAGCACCATGGCTGCTGCATGTTCCCATTGCGTGCACCACATGGCTTTTAGTAAAAAACAATCCGTGCAGATCTACCAGCAACTTACCTGGACTTGGAGGACAAGGTGCGTATTCGTTGTCGAAAGTTCTGACCACCAGACGTCTTGGTGCTGGATAGCTCCGACACATTCCTGAAGTACAGAACGACGTGGGATTTTCACCTGATTGCTATTCTACAAACTATCCATGTACAGCCAACTTTGCATATAACGACACTCGGCGGGGCATCAGAAAAGTTTCCTTATTCGCGAAGTGTCCTTATACCCAAAATCTCATTATGTGTATTACAGTTAGATGGGACTTTGCCCTGGGTATGGAAATTCTGTCGTTATTCGCGAATTGTCGTTATATCCGCCGTCGTTATTAGCGAAGTGGACTGTACATATAGTGCGAACCTTACACGTTCCCAGGTTTCGTATTTAGCAAATGAATACAGCGAAACCTGTCACCCGTGGACTGGCTTCAGCAGCTTTCATGGCACTCAATGCTTCCTCTTGCTTTAAAGTAGGCGTGCACTTTCATGTCTGGCGACAATTGGGTAGGACGTACTTCCAGCTAGCTGGTGTGAAGCTATGTCTCGAGGAAGAGGCACAGAGATAGATAGAAAGATAGATAGAAAGATAGATTGAAAGATAGATAGAAAGATAGAAAGAAGAGAGGGGAGGGAAAAAGAAAGGAAGAGAGATAGATAGATCATAGAGAGAGAGAGAGAGGGGGGGGGGGGGGGTTGTAAAGGTTAAGTCCCTTAGTTAGCCTCCAGAGTCCAAACGTATTTGAAACCAGTCACTCACCTTGGCTTATGCAGTGATGAAGAGCGAGAGCGTGACGATGATGTCTTCTCTACTCCTAAGGTAGCTGCCATGGCAACATCGGAGTCCTCACTGCCGGCCTTCATGTCATCAGCTCTCCTGGTGCGGGCAAACATGGCACATGACATTTGGCCCAGAATCTGCGAAAACCAGGCTTAGGGTGAAATTTCACAAAATGACTTTTTCCCATTTTCAGCTTCTACTGGGCATGGGAGGTCAGGAGACAAAATATTACAGGTGTGGGTCGACTCATAGTGGTATTAAAAGTATCTCAAACACACCAGGGTATTGTGTTAAAAAATCCAAAAAAAACACAAAATTGTTATCACAGGAAAGAAATGAAGAGAGATCCACCAGAGTGAAGGAAGAGACATGGATGATTTTTGTTTAGGTGACATGACAAGGTAGGCATGTGGGGGCAGGCTTGTTGTGGCCCCTTGGTGCTGCAGGCTGTAGTGGCCATGCACAGTTCTGCATGAATTTTGTTTGCACCTCACTCAGCACATTCTGGGGCTGCATACATGTACTGGCATGCTCTGGCGCTACACACCACAAGGAAACCCGACTCCAGTTGAGATGGCACCTTTTGAAGGGTGAATCTAGTACAACTATTCAAAAACAAGCAAGAACACAGCCTTTCAAACTGTTCCACTGTTCGTACTATGCGCATAGTGATAGTGTGCTGGCGTGCTGCAGTGTCTGCTTGGTGCTGACCAGCAAGTGAAATCTCGGCACGCCGTACAATCCCTTGCAGCTAGCTGTCCAGCGAGGAAAGTCTCGAGTGGAGGCCTCTCGATCTGCTCGCTCATTCGCCTGGCATTCAGTAGCACTTCATCGCCAAGGACTTCAATTCAAAACAGTTTTCACACTGCGCTTCTAGCCTTTTTCCTCGTGAACTTGCTGCAAACGTATGAGCTCTGCTGCGCGTGTTCCCTTTGCGTGAGGCCCAGAAACAGCTAGTATCTCCATACTTCGATTGGCTGGGTCGATGCCGTCCAGGTTCTCCTCGCTATCGCCATCACGACTCTAACTGGAGACGATTTCTTCACCATTTTCCGCAAGCAGCAGCTAGCGCAGAAATTTCGCCATCCCTGAGTGAAGGAGATGGAATCCGTTCGATCAGCTCAAAAACTCTTCGTTGTGACTAGAGAAGTAGCAGGGAATATTCTACCGGAAGCCCTTTGACTTCCCTGACTGCTGAAACCCTTCCTGCCATGACTGCTACTTCTTCAAACAAGCGAGATTCTCTTTGGTTCCACTTCACTGCACTCGAGCGTCCACGCGACACAACCTTTTTACAAAACATCATTTTTCCATTGCGCGAAATCACGCGACACCTGTACATTTTCAATCTGCGGGATGAAGATGACGACGTCCATGCATCAGGTATCAGGGGGTAGTAAGATACTGGTATATTACTACTCCACGCCTCAAATCGTGCTGTCAAGCGTATGCGGGGGAGTGTAGCATGCCATCCCTTACACTTTCCAGCTCAGGGTTACCCTCGCTACCAATGGACGAAATTTCAGGGTCACAGCTTGCGCAACGGCTTTGTCCTGTGCGAATGGCCACTCGACATACTCAGCACAAATTTTCTATTGCATGCATGCACAAAATGTTCAACTTTCGTATTTTTGGCGACTTTACCACCGTCGTGGAGGCTGGTTGGTGAGGAGCAGGTAGCCATCCCTTGTGGAATCAAACACATGGTTCCACAGTGTGACTGATTCCGCAAGAGCCAGGTCCATACGAGGAACATTCGCTTTGTCTTTTACCATCGAAGTAAGTCACTTTTCTTGTTCTCAGTGTTTTTTACGTTCAACGTTTCTGAGATTTTTGAATTATTCACTTTTCATTCTTTCATACTTTATTTCTTCATGTTCACTGCCTCACTTGCCTTCTGATCTGGAGAATGTGACGGAGGTGACTGTTGGTTACTGCCTGGTATAACGGTTGTCGTGCTATTGCTGTATTTCCGTCCTTCTCGCGACGTTGTAGATCATAAACAATTTGAAATCACATGAATTGTACTTACCGTCGTGCGTGCGGTATTAGGAAACACTGTGCAGATTAGATCGTCGCAATGTATCTATATGTGTGTCTGGTCATCCTGTGCCACGCAAGAACTCCAACCAGACGCATTCGTCCTCGGCCCTGTTGATCGATTGTCCACTCGTCTTTCCTTGAAGAACGATCGATCAAAAAAAATCGAGCTCG
Source organism: Sycon ciliatum (assembly GCF_964019385.1). Classification (NCBI taxonomy): domain Eukaryota; kingdom Metazoa; phylum Porifera; class Calcarea; order Leucosolenida; family Sycettidae; genus Sycon; species Sycon ciliatum. The sequence goes on along the minus strand of NC_088654.1, from coordinate 16,491,070 downwards.
AGGACTTTTTGCAAAAAAAAGGCTGAAAAAAGGAAGAAAAAACGGTGCTCAGAATGAGATTCGAGTACACAACCATGGTCCCAGCAGTTTATGTGGATGTCGCTCATAGATGCGCGATTTCGCGCAATGTCAAAAAAATGATTTTCACCCTAAGCCTGGTTTTCGCAGAAGTTGGGCCATTTGGTGTTTGCCAATGTTTTGGCCATGACAAGCAATGTACAGTTGCGCTCGGTGAAATTCAACCAAGAGTGCAAATTTGGCGCCCTCAAGTTCCACAGCCCTTCTCGCACCGACACAAGTGCGATTGCGACTGGACGTACACATGTTCCTCTACAGTGATGTGATCGGAACTGGCACAGGGCGACAGTTTTGTTCTTCGGGTCGGATTTCACGGAACACAACTGTAGCAGAGAAATTATGGTTTTTATGTTGCCCATTTCGCCAGGTGTGTTTTAACCACCATTTCTCTGCTATAATTATTATTGCGATGCTGCTGTACTTGAAGTGTCTCTCTCTCTCTCTCTCTCTCTCTCTCTCTCTCTCTCTCTCTCTCTCTCTCTCTCTCTCTCTCTCTCTCTCTCTCTCTCACACACACACACACACACACACACACACACACACACACACACACACACACACACACACACACACACACACACACACACACACACACACACACACACACACACACACACACCATTGGACCATTGGACGCCCATCGCCGAAGGCGATGATAGCGATGCTACAGCAGAAGCCATAGCAGCTTGTGCTGGGATTGCACCATTCAACAACTTGCAAGGCTGAAAAATTGACCGCCACTATTCAGCTTGGTCTACACCACACAGCTATGAAGTGGCTTTTTCTGGCCAGTGAATCCTTACTTTTTGGTCTTTTTTCATTTTTTTTCCGCACACACATCACACCACATACTCCGGCATGCACTGGCTGTTGGTAACCACCCAGGAGAATGAAAGAAAAGTCAGGAGAAGTCTGAGAAAGAGAAGAAAGACATGTGTGACCATAATCGTCGGGAATCAAACCCGCAACCATGGCCAGCAATCAAGGACATCTGAGAGTTGTAATTTTTGTACTCCTCCGAGGTGTGATTTTTGGCGTGCTGGGCCAAGCACAAGGAAGCCATCTGCAAAAAAACTGCAGAAAATGGTTGTTGTTTGATCCTTTGGTGTAATCTTTGTTTCTAGTCGAAGCTAGTTGCTGTTTGGAGCAGAAACGCTGAAATTGACTATTTTCTGCATGTACTCATACATGTACTCATGTACTCAGGCATGCAGTCTCACTCGTATTTTAGCTCTTTTTCTGGAATGGATGCTGCTCTGCGCCCCTTGGTGAACATTTCCTGCGCTCGTGGAGCAGCTGAAAAGGACCACTGGTATGTCTGGTTCCTGGTTTGAAAGTGGAGAGTCGACTTTTGTGCCTTGAAAAAGGAGTAGAGAGCGATAAAGGTACGTCTGTGGCTGATTTTTGAGTGCTCCTCGTACATTTTTGATCGTGATAGAAATTCTCAGACCAAAGTCAGACCAAAGTCAGCGCGATGATGGTCGTACAGTTTTCTTGTGAATTTTTTAGTTGTTTCATCTCGTATCTATGTCAGTATCGTGATGGTGAAGTGGAGAGGGTGATTTTCTTCCTCTAGGCTTCGTTCGGCCGACTTTGCTTCGTCCTCGTTGAAAAGTGATCCTGAAAAAAGGTCGATTCGCAAAATTATGTTGATTTTCAATGTACGAGATGACATGCGATTGCTGGCTATGCTATCGCTTGGAAATCGCTGCACATACCACTGCACCATATGGGACACACACACACACACACACACACACACACACACACACACACACACACACACACACACACACACACACATACACATACACACATGTCCACACACACACACACACACACATGTCCACACATGCATGCACTGGAGACCTCACCCACCCTTCTCTACCTACCATATTTGTAGCACCAGGTCTTCATTTAGGAGATTTGACACATTTCTGCACAATGTAAGGGCAAGGGGGAGGCAAGAGTCACAAGATCAAAACAACATAATTATCTGGATGGATAGCAGGCACAGTTTTGACACAGTGGATACAGCACAGCTTAGTTATGAAACCTGTCCAAGCCGACCGCTCAACGGACGTTCAACATGTGGTCCCCAATTACAGGTGGTCTTCGTATCCAGGGTCACATGACTGGAAATAGCAGCCCTTGGACCTAGTTGTAGTGGTCCTCCAGGACGGGTAGTCACCTTGTCAGAGTGGTCGCCTTGATATGTTTTACTGTAGTTATGAACACATGCGCACTGCTATTTCACACGCACAATCCAAATTAACATCTCGCCGCTGAGCACTCGCTAAATGATCAGAGGGTAAACTATTTTGCTTTTTGTTTTTAAATACACACATACCTCGGTTATCCGGACCCCGAAGTTACGGGCACTGCGGTCTACCGGGTGTTGTTTTATTATATTATTATGTACGCTATCCTATATGCACCCACCCGCGTGCATCTGTCTTTTTGTACGCAGCTTACGTCAGCTTACGTCATGCACTCGTATTTGGCATGCACGCATGACTACACATTGAGCATGCTGATTCCGTTGTGCTGTTCTTTGTTTTGTGCTTCTTTTCCACTCGCTCCTCGATGGAGACTACTAGTATTCATTTAGGATAAACCAATACGTTTATCACACCGGGCACCCTTTGGACGAATTTAAGTGAAAATATGACTACTCTTTTGTCACTTTTTGGAACAAAGTGACATCACATGCCTTATCTATGGCCCTTCCCCAACAAAAAATGTACATGTATGTGATTCGGAGTCACCAACATTTCAAAGTTACGGGCAGTGCCCGGTCCCGGACTGCCCAGATAAGCGAGGTACGAGTGCGTACAGTATTTTCTGGAGCATAAGCTGCACCTCCGTTTTTTTGGCCACGAAATACAGATCCACCCTACTTATCACCGTTAGTTTGATCATCGAAGTATAAGCCGGAACCCCTTTCTTGGGTGAGTGTTCAGTGTTCAGAGTGCGGCTTATACGCTGGAAAATACAGTACTAGTATTACAGTAAAACCTGGTTTGAGCAACCACCCCACGGTGCAAGGAAAAGCGGTTGTTAAAGCCAGGTGGTCTTTAGAACCAGGTCCCACAGTGTCTGTGTAGAACTGTCTGTGCATGGATAAACGCTCGTTAAGAGCAGGTGGTCGCTAAAACGAGGGGTCGCTTACACCAGCTTTTACTGTATTTTGCTCTTACAGCTGAGGAATGGGTGTACAGTAAAACCTGTCAAGGCGACTACTTGGATAAGGTGACCAAGTATCCAAGGGCACCACAATCATCAGGACCAAGGGTTGTCAATTTCCGTCAAATGACACTGGATGAGGAGACCACCTGTACACAGCGACCACAGTTTGGAGGTCCCTTGAGCGGTCGCCTTAGACAGGTTTCACTTTGTTATATCTTGGTCTTACAGCTGCACCCGGCTGCCGTCCCACTCTGGTGAGTCCTCGCAGTCAACCATTAGGTGGGAGTACAGGTGAGTTGCGGATATCTGCTCCTCGAGTTTCTGCTTTTCACGCACGGCGCGGAAGGAGGAGGAGGTGGACGAGGAGGATGTGGAGGAAGAAGGCTGGCTCTGAGAGGGCCTGACCAGGGCTCTCCAGAAGAGTTGACTCTTGATGGCTGCAGTGAGTTAGTGGTATGGAGAAAAGACACCAATTGAATCAGGTCAGCTAGTAATGGACTGCTAACACGTTACAGGACGACCGAAAGCAGTTTCTGATTGGTCCGGTAGTACCGTAAGACCGGATATTATTTTAACGTCAATTAAAGTTAACGATCTCCGGATTTTTGTGGGTTAGCGAGATGAAATTCTAACGAATTCTGTGTCAAAACCGGCAAATGACTGTACATGTACAGTCAAACCTCTTTAGGACAAACATCAAGGGACCGATGATATTTGTTTGCAATAACGGGAGTTCTTCTCATCCATATGTTGTACCCAGTGAATACACAGGGTTTTATCCAATACAGTTACGAATACTGGTTCTTCTTAGGCAAACATTTGTCTTATCAGTGTTCTTCCTAACGAGGTTTCACTGAACATATCGTTTCGCACATAACGACTTCAAATGTTAACGATTCTGGTCTTACAGTATCCTGGCCTTTCATACAGTTTATGTAGGATGTGGCAGGTACAGTCAGACCTCGCTTATCCGGTGCTTTTTTTATCCAGATCCCTCGCCATCCGGAAGAAAATCGTTGGTTACCGATTTACAGCATATGCCATGCATATGTTGTAGGCCTACAGTATGTGTGTTCGATTATCCGGTTCCCTCGCCTATCCGGATATTTTTTTGTGGAAAACGGATGTGTGCGGTTATGCGAGGTCTGACTGTACACATGCCCTCTACAGCAGTAAACACGTGTTAGGGAGCAAAAAGTTGGTCCGGTAATAATCTCATAAACCGCACCGGTTCCGGCGGGCCTGCGTTACAGAAGTTGTCAAGGCAGAATGCAGTCAGCTTACACCCACACACACATCGATTTACTATCCAGTAGCATTGATATGGTTGGTCCAGCGATGGCTTATACAGCAACATGAACCAAGCCACTAGGCCAACAACGAGTGGTACGACCGGGGGTCGGGGATAGGATTTTTCGGCCAACCGGGCACGTTTTAACACCCAACAGGTGCTCTGACCATCCTGGTCGTGCCATGTGTGACGCCCCTCATTAGACCACGTCACACATGCACACAACGTACACACACACACACACACACACTCACACACACACACACACACACACAAACACACACACTCAGACTCAGACATAGACATGCCCATCGCGGATGTTAGACATAGCAACTTGTGCTGGGATTACACCATTCAACAGCTTGCAAGGATTCATCAGCCTTGCTCACACACACACACACACACACACACACACACACACACACACACACACACACACACACACACACACACACGCACACACACACGCACACACGCACACACACACGCACCGAATGATACACAGTGACTACCATAGCACATATGAAAACATTGTTCACAAACTTGCAACAGGCAAATGCCCTCACCTGTACCAGCACGCGAAGCGGGATGCTTGACAAGTAAAGGACCAATGTCTTTGGCCTTAATCACTGCTAAACTGATGGGTATGAAGTCCTGGTGTATACACACGCACACTCATGCACATAGACACACACAGACAGACACATACAGACACACACACATGCCCACACAAACACACACATGCACAGATGCACACATCCTTGCGCGCATACTAGTGCACATGTTTATGATCACAGATGTTCCTCTATCTCTCCAACCCCCCCCCCCCCACGTATATGTTGTACATGTGGTTGTGTTGTGCATGCGGCTGCGCGTGTAGCTCTTTGTCGTACGTGTGACTGCGCGTGTAGCTCTTTGTCGTACACGTGGCTGCGCGTGTAGCTCTTTGTCGTGCATGTGGCTGCGCTTGTGGCTCTTTGTCGTACACGTGGCTGCGCTTGTGTCTCTTTGTCGTACATGTGGCTGCGTTTGTGTCTCTGTGTCGTACATGCTGCTGCCCCGTGGTACACGCTGCTGCGCTGTCTTGGAACGCTTTGTACATGCCGCTGCACCGTCTTCTGTCCCCTCCGTATGCATTCTTTCTCATCTCGTCCCCGTTGTATACGCATCTTCTCGTCTTGTCTCCTTTGTATTTGTCTGGTTGCCGTCTTGTGTCCGTCGTATTTCCTCGTCTGCCGTCTTTGTCTCCCGTCCCGTTCGGGACTTGTTGTACTATTCCCATGCACCTCTTTCGTCTCCCTCGCCCCACTTTTTCCACACTTTTTCCACGTCCCCACAATATATTCTCTTGTCCTGTCTGGTGGGAGTTCAGTTCTCCAGTCGCCTCTTGAAGTGAAGTACAAGAAAAGCTCTCTCTCAATTTGACTAGTCCGTTAGATGTGTGGCGTGGCGAGGGAATCATAGAAGAGGCAGCTCGTTCTCCAACCCGAGACGACATTTGGCGCCCAACATATCGTATCCACGACCCTGAAGCTCGTCGCCGTCAGCTCGTGTTCCTCTTCTCCCCGCCGTACCGCCGTGTAATCACCAATGACGTACTACGAACGCCCGGGCCCCGCATTGGCGCGCCTCCTCAGGCGAGCACCCGGTCTTGCCAGGTTGATTTGTGTTGTCGTTTCTTCAATTCTTGTAGTCCAAGCGTGCATTGGGTCCCGGCTTAGGTCCGTGGTCCCTTCGATTGTCCGTAGAGTATATGTACCGTAGTTTTGTAGGCCTAGTTTCCAGTGGCTCCGGCCAGTTATTGCAATCCGTACTTCTCGACATCCTAGGCGTAGATCTCCTTGTTTCGTTGTAACTTGCCCTGGGTGAGAATGCCGTGTTGAGCAATTTTGAAAATTTGAAAAAAAAAGAAAGAAAAAAACTGTTTCGCAACGGCATCCGAACAATATCTCGTGTTGTACTATACCTAGTTACTCATGTCGTCGGGGGTTTTAATCCCTCGCACGATAGCCCTTCCGATTACTCTCTTATACATCACACGCACGCCACACTCAGAGGACAGATTATTTTCGTCTTACTCCAAGGAGAGTCTCAGGAAGAAGGCACCCAAAACAACCAGAATGCGCACGATAAGCATGCAAGCATGCGCACAACAACAAGAACATGTACGATAATCTCCAACCGGCGCAGTCCGCGCGCGGTCCGCACCAACGTGCCAAAAGGGGCACACACGTGCCAAAAGGGCAGGGACAACATACTTCCACATGAAAAAAAATGCATCCTCTCCTGAGGATGGGAGAGAAGAAAACAAAACGAGAAGACAGACAGGAGAAAAAGAAATCAAATGTGAACAACATACACATGCAGATACGCAGGGCCAAAACAGTAGGATACATTAGTAACTCCGGACAACGGGGGAAAAGCCAAAGCAAAGGGGTGGAAAGAAAACAGACTGGGCCCACCCATAGAGGGAACCGCCATCTTTCAGGCGTGGGCCCCCGGAAAACAACCACCTCGCCCTGGTGCGAAGCCAAGGCAAACCGACGGTACGGCGAAGACCGCGGCAGCTGAACCGGGTGACCAGTCATCTGACAGCACAGGAGTTGTCCGGAAAACCATCACGCAGCCGATGGGGCTACGAAAACTCACAGATACACACACAGAAAGAAAGAAACAAGGACTGACGCAAACATCTCAGCAATACTAGGAGCCAAAATTCAGACAAGAAAAACCACAAGAAGGAATGGCAGAACAGCAACGTTGAACACGCCTACGGATACAGGGGCAGTCTATCCATGAGGACACCAGATAGCACACAAACAAATCGGTCACCAATACGCAAACAAAAATTAACATAGAAAAACCACAGGGCGCTACCCTGAATAACCACAGGCCTCTAACCTGAAAAAACCACAGGTCTCTAACCTGAAAAAACCCACAGGGATTGAACCTGAATATCACGCGTGAAACACAACCGCTCACGAAACACAAAAAAACACCGTCCTGAACCCTACTGGGACGCACAAAGGCCAGCCAGCAAAACACGGAAACCGAACACCCGCAAGGCGAACCGATACAAATAAGCGCTGGATCCCACCAGCCCACCAGGCAGACCGTGGCTCACCATGATCGGACGCCCCCCTAGGTGAAATGAAGAGACCCACGTGCCAAAACACAAATACCAAACAACACACTCACAGAAATATTGCCACCCGGACCGTCAACGAGAATCTCAGAAGCATGTTACACCACTGGGCGTCAGCCATTCCACATGAGCGGGACAACCAGGCGGAGCACTAAAACGCTCGACACAAAACATGATTACTAGTAAAACGAAAAAGAAAGCACTTGTACTTGAAACTGGAAACGACGGAGTGCCACCACATCGAGTAAATCGATGGGGACATCTACCAAACTGAAACAAATCGGACGACACAGGATCGGAGCAGTCCGACGACACCGAAACGACGTGCACCAGTGCACAACACAGGGCGAGTAAACAAACACGAACAAAGCTACCCATGCTGACTACCATGATGACGTACCAAGCAACACGATGAGCATGCACGACAGCACGGACAACAAACTAAGGTTACTTTCAAGTCAGAAGGTGTGAAAACACAGTGCACACGACCACTCGAACAGCCAGAGGCCGGAGGGCGACAATGTACACTGGTTCAAAACACCGCACACACAACGTGGGCCACAATCATGTACTAACAAGAGCGAGGCTCGAACGAGGTACTTGTACACAAGAGAACAACCCGGGACTTCAATGCCACGAAGCGAAACAATTATTTTGAAAATCCCAAATCGAAGACTAGTACCAGGAGAACTACGTACAAGGTACCAAACATTACGCAGGGCAGACAAAGCATGCTCACCTGAGTAGGAGCTCCGAGGACAGGGTTGAGCAGATGGAGCAAAGCGGAGCCATGGCGAGGACGCGTGGAGAAGACAAGATTTGAAGCCACGGCGAAAACGAAAACGATCTCAGGGTCGTGGGAAACGATGCCACTAGCTGGGCGCCAATTGTCGTCGGGGTTTTTTTTATTCCCTCGCACGATAGCCCTTCCGATTACTCTCTTATTCATTCATCACACGTATGCCACACTCAGAGGACAGATAATCATTGCTGTTCCAAGGAGAGTCTCAGGAAGAAGGCACCATAAGCATGCAAGCATGCGCACAACAACAAGAACATGTACGATAATCTCCAACCGGCGCAGTCCGCGCGCGGTCCGCACCAACGTGCCAAAAGGGGCACACACGTGCCAAAAGGGCAGGGACAACACTCATCTTCATTATAGAGTTGGTGGACAAGCCGTTGATTATTCACTCTCATTGTAATATCAAAAAGTATTCTTTCTAGACCAAAGAGTGGTATATTTGATAACATTTAATAACCATAGAAATATTTACGATACTTCTCCAGACGTTTCGTTGTTCTGAACAACATCGTCAGTGGATAAAGAAAGTTCTTTATCCACTGACGATGTTGTTCAGAACAACGAAACGTCTGGAGAAGTATCGCAAATATTTCTATGGTTATTAAATTTTATCAAATATAGCACTCTTTGGTCTAGAAAGAATACTTTTTTGACATCTTCATTATGTCCCAGCCAACCCAGGGCAAGGTCACTGTTGAGGGCGCAGGCAAGTGGCTGATGCCCAAACCGTTTGCGGGCTCGTCTAGGGAGGACCTGCAATCGTTCCTGAATGACTTTTCACTGTGCCTAGAGGCAAATGGTTATGTCGAGGTCGCACAACCAAACGATACGGTAGATGCTGAATCTAGGGCTAAACTAGAGCTAATGGCCCGGGTAATCCTCTGCAAAAGCTTAACCGGCAGTGCAGCGTTAATGCTGCAGTCCTTGACAGCCGCCGAACGCCTAGATAGAGCCACCATAGAGCAGGCTTTACATGATAGATTTAGGGACAAGGGTAAGGAACTTTTGCGCCAGACCGAGCTCCAGGCTCGCAAACCGCGGGTGGGGGAAACATTGACGGATTTCGGGGACGCCATCCAAGTTTTAGTCGCGAAGGCCTACCCGGGGGCCCCCTCCACCATTGCTAACACAGTTTTGGTCCGGGCTTTTCTAGATGCATTGGACCCGGACATGCGACGACGGGTGGGGGACCACGAGCCAACCACACTATTAAGAGCTGTCCAGAAAGCGGTCGTGTTAGAGACGCAGGATAGGCTACACCCCGCTAGTCAGCCTGTCTTCGTGGCATCCGCTGCGCCTAACGTCGAGTCACGGCTCCATAGTTTAGAAAAATTGTGCGAAACCCACACCCGTCTCCTGGAGACTTTGTGCGAGACAAGGGGCGATCCGGGGTCCATCCGGGGTCCCACCAGCGGGGTCAGGGTCCCCGTTGTTTCGGTTGCGGGAAGTTGGGCACATTAGGGCCGAGTGCCGGCAGCGGCGGCCGCAGCCGCAAGGCCGCCAACAACAATTTCCAAATACGCGCCAGGCGCCCGGAAGACAACAGCCGGGGGTCGGGTAGGCTCCCCCACCCTCACAGTGATTTAAACTAGACGAGGCGGCTGGTGCGGGTCTTCCTGCCGCCTCGACCAAGGAAACGCAGACAAATGAAGAATGTATTGCTGTGGCTTTGCCAATTTATAAAAATGATACCATGGATGTGTGTGACCCTTTCTTCGCTTTGCCTATGGGGGAAACCAATGATTTAGCAGCTTCGGCTGCGCCCGAGTGTCCGGACCTGTTGTCCCCGGCAACCGAGGGTGGTGCTGCTACGGTACAATATGTAGAATGTCCTACTAATGCTGCCTCTGTGTCTGATGCGTGTGATGTATGTGCCTTCGAGCATACACCGGCGGAAGCCCATCTCTGCACTCCACCTGCCGCTTCACTGCCCTCCCCTCCGTCTATTCCGGTCGAGTCCTCGGATGCGCCCTCCCGGTTGGTGCTCTCACGGCCGTCACCGATGCTGTGCCTTTCTACATCCACCGCGCTGGCACCAGTCTCTTCGTGTCAGGTAAGTTAAGTACTGATGTGTGTACTTCTGTAGTATCCTGTCTAGTTGATACGGGGGCGGCTATCACATTGGCAAATTTTGCGGTGGTGCAGAAATTGCACGCAGAGCACTTATTGCGACCTGCATCGGAGTTGGGAGTGTCAGCACTATACACGGCGGGCGGGGAACCTTAGATATGAATTGCTGCTTATCCCTGACATTTCAGTTTGGACACATTTCGTTTACAGCACGGGTTTTGGCAGTCGCTGGGTTAACGGAGGAGTGTTTGTTGGGGGCCAACATTTTGGCAGCCCATGGTTTTTCGCTGCACCTAGATGGGTCACCGCGGTTAACGTTAGCAGGGCACACCGTCCCACTATCTAGGGGCCGGGGGATATAGTGCCAGTGAATTCCGCCAGGTTCGGCGGTGACGTGCAAAGCACGTTGTGGTTAGGGTTTTCGACCCTGATGCTGATAGCAAGTGTTTGCGGTTCAGCGCGGCTGGTTTTAGTGTGCAAACTAGCGTTGGCTTTTACTTTTGTAATTGCATTTATTGTCCGGAGTGGGGTCACGTGGCCTGTGTGTTCCCCTACCCCGGTGGTCGCCCCGAGGGTCTGCCCCCCCCCCCTGCTGCTCCGCCCGAACTTTCCTATTCTATTTTTTTTTTTTTTTTTTTTTTTTTACTGAATACCACAGTGCTATCTCCTTAGTGTCTCCTGTCGTGAATATGCATCACGAATCCGCGTTACGCTCATTATGTCTTTATTTGTTTATGTGTTACATCATGTTGACGTCATGCTGATGTCTTGCTGCACGCATTGCGTGCACCGTTTTGCAGCTCTCAGGCCAGAGCATGCGCAGCGAGCCTGTGGCTCCTTTTTTGCTGCCTTTTCCCTTTTGCATGCTTCACTTGTCTCTACTTGTCTCAACTTGTCTCAAATAAGGTTTTCTGGTGACACTCCTTTTCAAGTCACCTAATCCTTTCAAGTAATACGTGCAATGTCGTTCCATGAACCGGAACCCCTCCATATTTGAGTTACCAAGACGTATTTGTGCGTGGCTATACAAGCTCTCCCACTCAACAGTTCAAAGTTGCGCACATCTCCTGTAGAAATTCCCCCATGGTCGCAGCTGCTGTTGCGGGGCGCGGTCACCACACCTCCCGAGATGATTGGTCTGATAGAAGCTGTTGTGGACTCTGATCTGGGGTATGCCCTACCCGTGCTGTTTGCTCTGTACCGCCGTCTGGTAGTGTCCCCTTGTGTCTAACCAATGTGTCTGATGTGCCGGTGTGGTTGGAGCGTGGCATGCATGTATGTAGGGCAGTTCCTACCGGTGGAGGACCCTCGGCCGGATGTCTCAACAGACGAGGGTGTGGCAGTGGGCGTGCAGTCAGCGACGTCCGCTTCTACCCCAGCGGATCGCTTTGATCTCTCTCGGTTCGCTGGCACTGCGAAACAACGCCAAGCTCTGGTCAGTTTGCTAAACGATTTAACGATGTCATTGCAGTAGATGATTGTGATGTGGGAGAATCCCCCTCTTGACCCATTGCATCGACACCGACTAGTACTCGTACTGCCACGAGCCTCCTCTCAATTTGGTTATTCCTCTCTTTCTTATTTAGCCGCTGACAGCTGGAACTCAGTTCCGCATCGGTCCGCCTTGCTGCTTCACCAAGTCAATTTCGTATCGCAATCCTAGATTGGCTAGGGTACCCCTTAAGAAGACCATAGGTCTGTGGGGACTGCCCTAGAGAAATATGAATAAATACTTTACTACTACTACCGGCGCTACACGCCCAATTTGTCAGGGACCGAGACGAATTTCCCCTCCCAGGGTCAAGATTGTGGCCGAAGAGGTTGAGAAAATGTTAGACAGGGTATAATATCCCCTAGCGTGTCTCCGTGGGCTGGCCCCATTGTACTGGTACAAAAACCAGATGGTTCAATTAGGTTCTGTGTCGACTACCGTAAATTAAATGATGCCACGCATAAGGATTCGTACCCCTTGCCTAGGATTGAAGGCACTTTGGATAGGCTGGGTGGGGCGCAGTGTTTCTCCACATTAGACCAGCAGTTGGGTTACTGGCAGGTGCCAGTGGAGGGGAAGGATCAGCAGAAAACGGCATTCATCACTCCACAGGGGCTATTCGAACTCCGCCGCATGCCCTTTGGCCTCTGCAATGCTCCTGCCACGTTCCAGCAGATGATGCATGCTGTGATGCGGGGCCTTTCCCCCCTCTACTGTCTAGTGTATCTCGATGATGTGATTGTGTTTTCTCGCACCTTCGCGGAGCACTTGTGCCGTTTGGAGGCTGTGCTAACTGCATTACGAAGAGCGAAACTAAAAATAAAACCTAGAAAGTTCCATTTGTTGCTTGCCGAGGTCCATTTCCTAGGGCATGTAGTCTCGGCTAAGGGTATTTCCACGGACCCGGGGAAAGTAAAAGCAGTACAGGAATGGAAACAGCCAGCCACACTTAAGTCACTCCAATCCTTTCTCGGATTTGCGTCATATTATCGTCGGTTCATTCCGCATTTTACTTCGGTGGCCCATCCACTGCATGAACTCTTGAGAAAGGAAACCCCATTTGTCTGGGCAGAGGCGCATCAGGCAGCGTTCAAAAAGTTGTGCACAGCGTTTTGTACAACACTATACATGCACACACACACACACACGATTCAAATTGACTGTCTTCTGTCTTGTGTCCACTGAAAGTCGTTGACAAGCAGCTCTTACCTCGATTCTCGAATCGCTGGACCATTCCTCCTGTTCATCCGCCCTCCGAAAGCACTACAAAGATGGAGAGAGAGAGAGAGAGAGAGAGAGAGAGAGAGAGAGAGAGAGAGAGAGAGAGAGAGAGAGAGAGAGAGAGAGAGAGAGAGAGAGAGAGAGAGAGAGAGAGAGAGAGAGAGAGAGAGAGAGAGAGAGAGAGAGAGAGAGAGAGAGAGAGAGAGAGAGAGGGGAGAGAGAGACAGGGGAGAGAGAGAGAGAGAGAAAGAGAGAGAGCTGTGTTGCGACTCCGAGCTTCACGCTAAGTCAAGATCATCAGTCAACCCTATAGATGTAATGTTATTGCGTCATCAATGGAGGTGTTTTGCACTGGGGGGGGGGGGGGGGGGGGGGGAGGAGCACAAGCACTGGGTTTCCAAATCAAAACAACCTTCATGGAGAGAGACGGAGCTGTGGGCACGAAGGCCAAAGAGCATTGTCTCCATACTGTCATGTCTTCTTGTTGAACTCTTCCTCAGAAACCCGACAAGAATCGGTTCATCTGAGTTGTGTGTGTACGTGGGAAGTGAGCAAGAGGGGAGGTATGGAAAGAGCCCATCGTCATATCCGGCACTCCGACGACAAAAAAAGACAATTTAACGAAGAGTGACAAAGGGCAATTTTACTAGCATGGCATTGCATCACAAGATAAACAAACAACATTTAGGAATGTCTGTGTCGTACCTCTTTGACATAAAACAAGCCATTGCTGGTGAGTTGGTTGTTGCCGGTGCATCGCAGCACATCCAATGTGGCTTGATACAGCTGCTCCAAACTGCAACTTTGCTAAAGTCACACACACACACACACACACACACACACACACACACACACACACACACACACACACACACACACACACACACACACACACACACACACACACACACACACACACACACACACACACACACACACACACACAGTGACACACACACACACACACACACACACACACACCTCAGACCTCAGACATGCCCAGCGCGGAAGCGATGATAGCGAACAGCTATGTTGGACATAGCAACTTGCGCTGGGATTACACCATTCAACAGCTTGCAAGGCTGATGAATTGACCGCCACTATTTTCTAGCCTGGCATCCACCACACAGCTGACACACACACACACACACAGTGACACACACAGTGACACACACACATACTCAGGGCACGTTCACACACAAGCACACATACACACACACGCGCGCACATGCATCCACCCACACCCACATACCCACACCCACCCACATACAGTGCTGGCAACTGAAATCTGACCTCCTGGGTGTTCACTTTCTAGCGGCTTCTATTTCGGGTCTTTGCGATGTGAGCGCACCGCTCAGGGGGTCGGATTTCAGTTGCCAGCACTGTACATACAGACAGAGGCACAATGTCATGTACTCATACTGGTGAAGAGAGAATCATGTCGTTGTGGAAACTGAAGTGACACATAGCATTATTATTTTTCTGAACACTTTGAACGTTTCCACCTGTGTCTGCCTTCGCTAGTCCCAGAGGAGCGAACAAACGAAACACTGCCTATCAGGGTGTACGTTTTTTCCTCCCTGTTTCCCCAAAGCCAGCATGCTATGGAACTGTTTATTGCCATCTTACCGTATCTCCCAGGTAGAGTGGTAAAGAGGCGAGTTTCTCCAGCACCCCTACCGGCAGTGACGCCCGTTGCACAGCATGCGCCGGCTTACTGGCCGCTGAAGCAGCCCTGCTGCTCGTCATGGAGAATCGTCGGACTTGGCTGACTTTGTCGCGCGTTGCTGCGAGCGTAGACGTGACCGAGTTGAGTCGGTCTCGGCTTCTCGTCCTCAAGCCCTTGCTTTCGCGGCCTTTCAGCGAGCCGGGTGCTGAGCTTATGGCATTCCTGTCCATGCTGAATTTCGTCTCCGGGTTGAGCAAGGAAGTGCCGTCCACTCGCCTAGCCATGCTTTCTTCCTGGGGCCTCGAGTGAGAGCGGCTTCTTTGGCGAGGCATGCCGCCGGTATCTCCGCACTACTATCACACACAATGATTGGGAATTCTCCAAAATGTGCACTGCCCTTGATACGGAGCCTATCACATGAAGCCCATGGCAAGGTTCCAAGCAAGTTGATTTAGGCGGACATTTATGTTGCCTGCCGGGACTGCAGCAATGGAGTCTGAAGCACACGGGGAAACACCATGCATGCAGCACTTTCGACGCTACTCGTGGAAAAGATCTTTCCCATGGTCTTCCCGCAAAGCTAGGTAATAGTTTAGTGACACTGATAGACAATGCTCCTTGTGGCGAACGGTTCCTCACCCAGTCGAAGAGGTAAGAAGCACGGTGGAAAATTTCCTCTGCAGCCCGTAAACATGGTAAAGACTACGAGAAAAAATACGGATGCTGCCTCACATGCGCGGGCTACAACAACTAAACTAACTAAAAATAATTACTTGCTTGAAGTGGCTACAACCCTACATGGAAGCCAGTGAAACAGCGCTGCAGCTGCTAAAAATTAGCTTGCTACAATCAACAGCCCGGTTCACAAGTTCAACTGTGAACTTTGACCTCACCACTACCGTGACTACACTGCATCCGCCATCCAGTCGAGTCACTCAAGTAAGCGCCGGGCGTTGTGGAGCCCTAGACTTGCATTTCCCCCACATAACAATTCTGCTACATACATTATACATGTATGTAGCAGAATTTTATATAATAATCTTTATTAAAGGATCTCCCAGAGGCGATGGCCTGTCGAGGGGATCTCCTGATGCAAATCATGCAATAGAAATAAACAGTGAGGAAAACTACACGTGTTACAGTGTATGCTACATAAATTAGCAATAAACACAGGGCTGGGTTGTTAAAAATAAAACAATTATTTTTTATATGACTTGTCAGTTTGAGCACTCTGGCAAGGTACGTTCGGGCCTGGTTGGAAATTTTTATTTTCATTGCTATCAGGTTCGGCCTCATTTCCTCTGTGCTGCGCTGATGAGTTCACAAAGAACGAAACAGCATGCTGTCCGCAGATTGAGTACATTATACATGTATGTACATGTACATAAAATATCCACTTGAACAGTCGCGTTTGGTGGCACACTGGTGCCCGAGACAACCACCATCACCCTCCTTGGTGTGAAGGTGGACGCCAAGTTGACCATCAGCGATCACCTACGCTCCGTAGCCACCCGTGCACGCCAACGGCTTGGGGTCCTAAACAGAGCCGCCCACATACTCACCCCCGCCGGCCGGACGACCGTATACAAGGCGTTCGTACGACCAGTCATGGAGTATGCGCCTCTTGTATGGATGGGAGGTGCGCAGAGTCACCTCCGGCGTCTGAACAATGTTCAGCGCCGCGCGCTTCATGCTATCGGCCCTGGGGCACACCAAGAGTACATGAAAACCAGAGTGTGCAGCTCGGATGGGTTGCTGTCACGACGAAATTCCGTGATTACATCATTTTAGTGATGTAGTGCGTACAAGCAGGATTCAAGCAGGTCTCTTTCTGCACAACTGCAGCTCAGTTGTACGCACTACGCCATTTCCCGCCTAGATCTGGGCCAAATATGATGTAATCACGGAATTTCGCCGTGACAGACACCCATAGCAGAAAAGGCCCCAAGCTGCACACTCTGGTTTTCATGTACTCTTGGGCACACCTACCCAGCCTACTTTTTGTAGCCTGGCCATCCGCCGCACTGTTGCCTCGCTTGCCTGCCTGTAGATCCAAGCTGCACTACTTGCCTGGTCCTCCGCAGCTGCTCTCTGTGTTGCCACCGCGCCACGTCATCTCTACCAACCCCAGAACTCGCAGCGAGCACGGTGCTGTCAGTGGCCATGACCACCAGCTTCAACACCAGCTGCCTGCATCTGCCCCGCTGGCACTGAAGCGCTCGTTCCCACACTGCAGCATCAGCGATTGGAACTCCCTGTTCACACGAAGGAACACGTTATCTTATCTTTTCACTCCAAATACAATTACACCTGAAAGAGCAGCCTAGCTAGCTACACAACGCGAACCAAGGAACTACTAAAACCGAAAACATTCCATGTCGGTACACAACCGAAGACAAAAGGCAAAGATGAAGTAATTTATGCAGCACTGTCAGCTGGCAAAACAGCAGAGGCGTAGCCACCGCACACGCGCTGTTGTACGGCACGAAAGCTAGCCATGATACTATGCAATACAAATGTATGACCATGCACAGCAACAAGCAACAACACACAGCTAAGAAGTATATGCATGTAATACATGAACGGCCAGTTGGAAATAGTTATGACGCCACTTTGTAGATCGCCCTCATGAATAGAAAACCACAAGAGAGACAGGGAAGACTACAGCCTACAGTGTAGCTCAGGCCTTGATACATGAATCACTATTGCAGTATTGGCACAAGACAGAGAAAGGACTGCTCCAGCTATCAATAATAAAAGGAACCATTACTTCTAGTCTTAGTGATGCCATGCCAGAGAAATATTACGTACTACCGTCTGAACATCCTCCCCCTCGCAATATGCACCCAGATGTTGCATGATGCCTATCCTTACAACTACCAGTACCAAGCTAAGAGAAAAGTGAATCGAAAGGGCAAGTTCAGTGGTAGGAAGCTACAAAAAAAACAAAAACAATGCATGAATCATTAATGGGGGTCGTCACTGAGCAGTACCTCCATTCTGGCATGTAGGGAGAGCCGTCTAACATTCCAGTGGACAGACTCGAGTGATGGATCTCTTCAGAGTCTTCCCGCCCACTTGCATGGCCACCACACGCACATGTCCGTCCGGACCAGGGAAAACTTCCGTGACTCTGCCGAGCGGCCAACGCCCTCGCGGGGAGCTTGAATCCATCACCAGGACAACGTCGTCAACGGCCAGATCGCGTCGCTGGTGTCGCCACTTCATCCGCTGATTCAACCGTGGGACAAACTCTTTCAGCCAGCGATGCCAGAAATGGTCGATGAGCATTTGAACATATCTCCAACGTCTCTGCAGTTGACACCCCTTCTCGTCCGTTGTTGCAATAACCAGCTGGCCCTCGGCCATGCCATGAAGGAAATGGTTCGGAGTTAGCGGCCCTGGATCCTTCGGACTAGCCGATTGGTAGGTGATGGGCCTGGAGTTGACGAGGGACTCTGCTCCGCTGAGAGCGGTGACCAACTCCTCGTCCGTCACAGATGCGTCTCCAAGGATGGCGTGTAGAGCTCGTTTGGCGGCTCGAATCATTGCCTCGTGAACTCCCCCGAAATGAGGAGCTAATGGCGGGTTGAAACTCCATTTCACGCGTCTGCAGGCCATGGCTTTCCGGACGGTGGTATTGTTCAGTTGGCCAACAAGCTCACGTAGCTGGCGGTCGGCATTCACGAAGTTGCCTCCATTGTCCGACAGAACCTCCATTGGACAACCTCGTCGGTTGGCCATCCGGTTAAAGGCGTTCAGGAAAGAATTTGCATCCAATGCGTACGCCATCTCCAAATGGACCGCACGAGTCAGCAAACACGTGAAGAGGCACAGATAGCGTTTGTGGCGAGTCTTTCCTCTCCCCTGCATAGTTTCGAACGGCCCTCCGTAGTCAACGGCTACCCTGCTGAAGGCTCTCAGTGGCTCACACAATCGCTTTGCTGGCAACGGGGCCATGATTTGCTCTCCCGCACGGGCTTTTAGTCGTCGACACACCATGCAGTCTTTCTCCCAGTCACGGATCTCCTCCCGTGCTGCTTCGACAAGATAGTGATCAGAGAGAGCTGCCAACGTTTCATTCGTCCCGCCATGATGACGTTGCTCATGGCAATCTTTGACAATAAGCCGGGTGGTCGGATGTTTCCGGGGGAGAAGAATCGGGAAGCGCACATCAAACGGCAACCAGTCAGCCAGCTTGGTGCGACCATCGCAGCGCAATAGTCCGTCGTCGTCCAGTCGAGGCGATAACCTCGCCAAACGTGACTTCAGCGGAAGTGGTTGACCATTCTTCACTAGCTTCAGATCCTCCGCGAATGCCTCGTGCTGTGCCTCTTTGATGATGGAAAGGCTGGCAGCGTCCATCTCCTCGCCGGTTAGCTCTCCGCTCAACTCCTCACCTCCACGGCAGTTGGTGATGAAGCGAATTGCCCAAGCCCGTACTCTGACTACGCGCGTCCAGTCTGAGAAGCGCCGAGAGCACAAGCTGGGTACTTTCTCGGACATAAATGACATCACCTCGGGCTGTGCAGCCTTGCGAGCTTCCGCTCGGGCAGCTGGGTCTTGGCCACCCACGATCTTGGCTGGCCATTCAGATTCTTCTTTCTGCAGGAAGGCCGGTCCTTGCCACCACAGCTCAGTTGCAACCAGTTGCTCTACCCCAGCTCCCCGTGACGCCAAGTCAGCTGGGTTGTCGCTGGAGGGAACGTACCGCCATTGACTGGGCGACGTAACAGTCTGGATGTGGCTGATGCGATTCGCCACAAACGGTTTGAAACGTCGGCTGTAGCTGCGAATCCAGAGCAGCACAGTTGCACTGTCGCTCCAGAAAATCACCTCTGACATGGCAATGGTCATGATCTGACTGAACTTCCGGGCCAGCTGAAGGCCAAGCACAGCCGCCAGCAATTCCAGCCGGGGGATACTTTGTGTTCTTGTCGGCGCCACTCTGCTCTTGGCTCCAGCGAGACGAACGTTTCCCTCAGAGCCACGCTGCACGGTGGAGCTGTAGACCACGGCACCATACGCCACACTCGACGCATCACAGAAAACATGCAGCGTCACTCCACTGGCCACGTCCGGGATGAGACATCTTGGTACTCGAACTAAACTGAGCTTCGCCAGGTCATTGAACCACTGGCGAGCGCTGGTGTCGATGCCATCTGGAACCGGTTCATCCCAGTCAATACCAGCTACCCAACTCTCTTGCATGAGGATCTTGGCTTGGGTCACGAACGGTGCCAGAAACCCCAACGGGTCGAATACGGACGCGACTTTTGCTAGGAGGAATCGCTTGGTGATGCGTTGGTTGGTGAGGTCTGGCGGTTGAACGCTGAAGAAGAAGCAGTCTGCCTGACCGTCCCATGACACTCCTAGCGTCTTCACGGATGGTAGCTCTCCTTGGGATAAGTCCAGCTGGGTAGCGCGAGCCTCGGCTGGAATTACCCTCAGGAGCTCGGGCGAGTTGGACACCCACTTGCGCGGCGTCATCTTGGCCTCACCCCACAGATCCATTAGCTCCCGATGAAGAATCTGACCTTGTTCGACATCTTTGGTGCTGTCCATCGTGTCATCCATGTAGGTGGACGCGAGGATAGCTTCTGCTGCCAGGGGATGAGACGCCAAATGTTCCCGGGCTGTCTGCTGAGCAACATACTGGGCGATGAATGGTGCAGCATTGACGCCAAAGACCAGGCGGTTGAACTCAAAGTGCCGTAAAGGCTTGGCTGGATCCAGGTCCCGCCACACGAATCTGAGGTACTTCCTGTCTGCTGGCGCAACCGACACCTGCAAATACATTTCGGTCACGTCACAGCCCACTGCTATAGGCTTTTGCCGAAACCTGGTCAACACATCGAACAACTCACGTTGGAGCTTCGGACCAGGGTAGATGGCGTCGTTGAGGCTGAGGCCATGACAGGATGCTGCAGCGTCAAAGACGATCCGCACCTTGGTTGTCGTCTTCTGCGGTCGGACGATGGGAAAGTGGGATAAGTACCAGCATACCTCTTGACCTAGCTCTTCCTTCGCGAGCTCACGGATATAGCCGTTCCTCTGGTAGGCCTGGAAGACTTGGCCATAAGCCTGGGCAACGAATGGGTCTTTCAGGAGCTTGCGCTCGGTGTGGCCTAGACGTTTCGTAGCCGCACCCAAGTTGTTGCATAATTCTCTCTTGCGATTGTTCCACGGCAGAGACACCTGGTACCGACCGTCCACCTTCTTCAGCGAGTGTTTGACGATGTCTAGGGCTGTCTCTTCCTCCAGCGAGCGCGGGCCGGGCTCACTGAAGCTCTCCTCCGTGCCGCAGCTGTCAATTTGCCAGAACTGCTGTAGCGCGGTCTCTAAGCCGGTTGGTGTTGCTCTCTCCTCACTCTGAAACGCTTGGCTGTGGAACGTCCTTTGACTCGAGTGGGTTCCCGTCACTCTGCCAACACAGGTCCAACCCAGTGGAGTATGACGCGCCACTGGTTGACCAGGCGGGCCGACCACTTCCTGCTGTGACACAAGCAGCTCAGCATAGTCGCTCCCAATCAGCAGATCGACCCTGGCGGGCTCCGCCAGTCTTGCGAACGGAATCTCTCTCAGATGAGGATACTTGACTGCTTCCTTGACCCACTCTACCGGACGAAGATTCCCGGTGACCGAATCAGCCGTCAGCGCCGTCATAGATTGCCGAACACTGCCATCCATGCTGCCAATGGTGAAGCTTACTGGTCTGGTTGTGAATGAGGTCTGCTCGCCATTCAAGGTGTGGACTGTGAATGTCCTCAGCTCCCCGCTGACGCCGAGCTGGTTGGCAATGCTGCCGTTGAGGTAGCTCGTCGTGCTACCGTCGTCCAGCAACGCATTCACTTGCACTGACTTGTGGCCGTTCTCCAAGACGACTGAGACCGTTCGCAGAGCTATCTTGCCCGGGCCTTGGACCATCATGGTGGAATCACTCTTCGTGGACTCCGTCTCCCCCTCGGTGAACGACTGTGGGGTGCGCTGCTCTTGGTCTTTACCGGCGTATGGCGGCGTTACTAAACAGTCGATGGCGGGAGGCAATAACTGGTCCCCTGTCTCCTGACCTGAACCATTGTCTCCATAGTTGCAGAATTGTTCGGCAGGACTGAGTTGGGACTTGTCCGCCGTCATTCCTCCAGCTGCCGTGTTCCCCGATTTTTTCTTGTTTGACTGTGCGGCATCGGGGTCCCTGCTGTCCTCGTGT
Source organism: Sycon ciliatum (assembly GCF_964019385.1). NCBI lineage: Eukaryota > Metazoa > Porifera > Calcarea > Leucosolenida > Sycettidae > Sycon > Sycon ciliatum. The sequence continues at coordinate 16,468,900 of NC_088654.1, read as the reverse complement.
AGCAAGTCCCGGTGTAGCAAGTAGTGGTGATTGTTGTTGCAGCCGCTCACTGAGCAGGGTCTGGTTCGTGGACAGTGGTGACCTTGGTGATCGCCTCCAAGGCAGCGGTAGCACAGACCATGCTGTTTAGCCTGTCTCCAGCGATTGGCGACGGAAAGCTGCTGAAATGCTTTACACTGCCAGACACCGTGAGGTCCGCCACATTGCCGACATGAAGATCGTCCAGCCGCTGAGCCCGCAGGCCTTGACCACCCTGCATTCTGCGAAGCCTTTCCCCCGAAGTAGGATCGTTGAGGAGCATTCCGGGGTGCCGGAGGCTTGTCCTTCGCACCAACTCCATCTAGTGCTTCGGACGCTCCAACGGCAAACTCCGCTTCCAACGTCACCCACTCCAGTAGTGCTTGAATTCCTGGCTGGCAGGGCTTCTGATGACACCATCGATTGAATTGGGTTAACATCCCAGCCGGCAACTTGGCCAGGAGCTTCCGGTACAACAGCCCATCACCCAGCTCATTGCCTTTTCCGGAGTCGAGGAGGTTGACCACGAGTACGTCGAGGAGATCTGCGAACTTCTGGAGATCTCCTGCTCGGCCGGAACGAATGATTGGGCAGGCCTCGACTTGCTCGTACTGCAGCGACAGCTGTCGTTGGTCGCCTCCAAACTTGCGGTCTAACCGCCTCATTGCGGCCTCATACGCAGACGGGGTGTATCCCAAGCTCTCGATGGAACCCAAGGCATCTCCACTCAAATACTGCCGGAGGTGCAGCAGTTTCAAGTCTGCCCTTGCAGACGAGCTACCAACACACGCCATGAAAGCAGCCTTCCATGAGGCATACGCCTGCTTATCGCCGCCGAAGACTGGGATCTGTATAGCCTTCAGTTGCTTGAAAATTTCATCTGATGGCTGCTTGACAGGTGGAGGCTGAGACACAGCACGCTGGTGGCTGGCGGACACACCTGCTCCTGGCAATGCTGAAAAGGCACCAATGCCCATGGCCTGATGACTTGAGGCTACCTGTGGCGGCCCACTGGCCTGGGTGTACCGATAGTTGGCGGACTGATATGGCAGAGATGATGTAGGGTGTAGTCCTGACACAGGAGCCTGAGTACTACTGCCCTGCTGGCCTGGACTCTTCGCGACTTGAAGTTGAGGGGCCTTGGTCTCACTCACTCTAGTATATGCGCTGGACACACATACAGCACTCCGTGTTGGCACAGCAGGCTGTAGTACAGGCAAGGCAGGGCTTCTTTCACGCTCTGACCTCCTACTCCCAGCTTCCATTGGTGGCCTTGTTCTAGCCCCAAGCTCTGCCTCTCTGTTACTACTGCTGGAGACACTTGTGGTCACAACCACTTCATCACTGTCTTCTACTCTTGCCTGGTTCTCCTGAACCAGCGCCACGCCATCACCAGGCTCATCCCGATCCTGGGAGCCTTCACTTCTGCCCAGCGATATCACACTCAGTGGACTTCCTGGCTCTTCCACTGGTGCCTGGGCATACTGATGATACGCTGGCCTGTCTGGGTGGCTGTTCCGTGCAGCCGTCCACGCTGGCTGGTGTTCTAGGAACTCCTGATACAGCCTTGTGACCTCCTTCATCTCTTTCTCCGCTTCCTCCATCTCATCGGTCACTTTAGCCACTGCGAGCGCATCGTTCATGCCGCCAGCCCACTCGAGTACGTCCATGAACACACCGTTCAGGACATCCTCGATCATTTCTAATTCGCCAAACAACGACCTCGCAGCTTCCTCTTCAACTCCGTCACGCAAGGCCACGATCACGGCTCTGCGACACCTGGTGAACTTTCTCTTGCGATTCGCTTTTTCAGCTTTCATTTTCACGAACATCAGTTCATTCGATCGCTGGTCACTTTGACCATGTTCGTCCTCTTCGACTTCCTCGTCCTCCTCGATCACGTCGCCTGCCCTCTCTGCCATGGCACCTAAAAAGAGCTCAGTTCTCTGACTGCTAGCCCTGATTGTGCTCTCACTCTCAGGCTCCGGCGACGACATGATCTAAATAATTTAAATTTCCGAAACTGAACTGCTCACTCAGGCGATAACCATCCTCTGCTACCAGAATGTTCACACGAAGGAACACGTTATCTTATCTTTTCACTCCAAATACAATTACACCTGAAAGAGCAGCCTAGCTAGCTACACAACGCGAACCAAGGAACTACTAAAACCGAAAACATTCCATGTCGGTACACAACCGAAGACAAAAGGCAAAGATGAAGTAATTTATGCAGCACTGTCAGCTGGCAAAACAGCAGAGGCGTAGCCACCGCACACGCGCTGTTGTACGGCACGAAAGCTAGCCATGATACTATGCAATACAAATGTATGACCATGCACAGCAACAAGCAACAACACACAGCTAAGAAGTATATGCATGTAATACATGAACGGCCAGTTGGAAATAGTTATGACGCCACTTTGTAGATCGCCCTCATGAATAGAAAACCACAAGAGAGACAGGGAAGACTACAGCCTACAGTGTAGCTCAGGCCTTGATACATGAATCACTATTGCAGTATTGGCACAAGACAGAGAAAGGACTGCTCCAGCTATCAATAATAAAAGGAACCATTACTTCTAGTCTTAGTGATGCCATGCCAGAGAAATATTACGTACTACCGTCTGAACACTCCCTCCCTGCCGCTCTCCTATCCCAGCCTCCCCACAGCAAGAGAATGCAATCATTCAAAACGAATGTTTACCGCCATCTTCGCAGCACAAACTGGCTCTGGGCAGTCGATTCCCTATGAATAGTATGACGCTAAGACAGTTTCTCCCCCACAATCGCTCGTCTTAAGCCTTGGGTTTTTGCATCTTTCTTACCTGTACAGCTCTATCTTCTTCTTTTTTCATTGTTTTTGGTGCGTGTTTTTGGCCGTGACGCCGAGACATCAGGTCGGCAGAGTCATCAATGCCCCACCATCACTGCTGCGTCTCGGTGCAGCGCCTGCTCATTAGTTGTCACGTTTGTCCTAGTCTCCGTACCATTGTCTTTCCTTATTCTTTTCGAGCTGGTTATGTGAACATAGTAAAAAAAACAAAAAAAACAGCCAAGTAGTACAGGTGAAATCCAATCCGCAGTGAAAATGTCGCGTTGGTGACCGCATTGTCAAGGTCTGGTCATCGTCCTGCAACAGTCGACCTTTGTTGCCTTCGAACGTGTAACCAGGGAGTCGGGTATAATACGACTCCCTGGTGTACTAATTTCTGCACACTTTCCCTGCGCTCGCCTTCCCCTCTCGCTCTCAAGTCTCAGCACATTATTACACTGCAGTATCATCGCTTCACATCCAGGTGCGGCGCCTTCATCTTTGTCTCTATCTGCTGCACTAAAATAATTGCCACGGTAGCTTTTATCGCTCCTCTTCTACGCTGTAATAACCCTAGGCACTCTCCACTAGCAGATCGTTGGAACTCTCTACCTGCTGCTGACAATGACATTCGCCTTCGCACATCTGTTTCTCGCTTCCGTTACCTTGTATTGGCACATTTAGGGTACCCTGTAAGAAGGCCTTAGGGGCCGTCCAAGGTTACCAATAATATTTTTAAAACGAAATGTTTTCGTTTGTGGGTGGGTGGGTTTGATGGAGTTTCGTTTTGAAAATAATCATTGAATGCTGATGGAGAATGCCCAGTTACTTCTGGGTGTCGAAAATTGACATCAATATTTTATTGGAATTCGTTTTACCTGCAGAAAAGGTCGGTGGGTGGGTGGGTGGGGGCTGAAAAATACTAAAACTTTTCGTTTTGTAAAAACAATCGGTAACCCCGGACGGCCCCTTAGGCCTGTGGGGATTGCCCTATCAAAAATTCAATAAAAATATTTATAGTATCATCACTGTAGTCTGAATATTATTGGTGGACAACAGGGAGTCGTACTCAAACTTTTTGAGTAGACCTACGACTCACTGGTGGACAACCATGAAACCAATTTCGGCCATTTTCTCTTTTTTTGGGACAGCTTTTGATCATTTTTTTCGTATTTTCCCGCAATTTTTGGCAATTTTTTCTTTCTGTTTATTCATTTCTGCTCATTGGCCTGATTGGGGGACCAAAACCTGCGAGTTTCTTTATTGTCAGATCGCCCCTACATGTGTGATTCTGTGAAATGCAGGGCCGCAAGTGCCCCTGTCACACCACAAACAACATTTTTATGAACACTCATGGTTCAGTGCCAATACCGGTAGTTTTTCGATCAAAGTCAAAAAGCCCCGGTATGCCGGTAGTGACCGTAGTTTCCCGGTATACCGGGAGAACCGGTATGGTTGGCAAGTATGAAATAGGAGATCCCCAGATAGGCGTTAGTCTTTGGGTACCGGTAATCCTGAAGTCAGATTATTATACTGCAGCCTACAGAACAACAAGGACAATCAAGGCTTGTTTGCTGCTACTTCAAGTAATAGTTTCATAAAAAAAGAGGATGGTGCGACTTCGGCGATACTTGGGGAATTGTGAATTTGTGTGTTGCTCCCTACATGGGAGCTCGCGGTCTTCCTGCCGATTTGAATTCTCACCTGACTGACTCACGACTGCCATCCAGAGCACACGAGAAGTCAATTGAACCGTCCACTCGGCAAACCCGCAAGAAAGCACCACTCCCTGCTCAATACACAGTGTTTCGGGGAATTCACCCATCAAGGGCCCTCATCAGTTGAGCTTGAGTAGGCTGATGAAGATTGTGCCTGAAGAGCACCACTTATACAGTGCTCTCCAGGCACAAACATCATGGGATACAAACTAAGTAACATAGTCTGTTACTTACAGAGACGCTCCGTTTCCAGCGCGACAAACACCTCCTGAACACCAGATAGCAGCGTGATTCAGTGTCGCTCATGGAGGTGCTGAACAAGCGCTGAGGCCGTTGGCCATTCACAACGTTGTTGCCTGCAAACCATCTAATTCGCAAGCCCGCGCTGGGGACAACAATGTGAAGTAGAGGTTGGTGCGACTTCGGCGATACTTCTTCTTGGGCCTACTCAAGCTCAACTGATGAGGGGTGAATTCCCCGAAACACTGCGTATTGAGGAGGGGTTGTGCTTTCTTGCAGGTTTGCCGAGTGGATGGTTCGATGGACTTCTCGTGTGCTCTTCTTCTTTTCTTTTTTTGCAAAGCCAATTCGGTGGAGAGGACGGAACTCTCCTACAACAACAAGTAACTCCAAAGCACGAAAAAAGGCCAAAAACTAAATCAAGAACATGTGCATGTTGTTAAGACAGGACAAGTGAATAACTAGTCAGTCCATTGTTCATGATGGTCTCCGACGGTTACGTCGGCAAGCGAGCCTCCGCCACTGCCAAAGCAGCCTGGGCTCCGCGAGGGTGCACAACAAACCAAAATTAATACGCCTACAACCGCGAACGCACATGATACATGATTTCAGAAGGCTGAAGGAAATCCTGCATCTAACAAAGGCCATAACATGTGAGTAGTGCTCACCTCTCTTCTCAGCCAACAGATGAGCAGAGCGTGAGTCAGTCAAGTGATAATTCAAGTCGGCAGGAAAACCGCGAGGTCCCATGTAGGGAGCAACACACAATTCTTCAAGTTTCATGCTCTCGCAATCATCAGGAAACATGAGGATTAGGTGCCGACCATGCCGGTATAATATGCCAGGAGAGCAGCTCAGCTAGAGAGTGGGTCTTGTAGCGCTGTATGAAAAGCATTGTGTGAGAATGTGGGGCTCTATGAGTATGAGTTTCAGGGCTAGCGGTGTTATTTTAGGCAGGAGGCTGTGTGCAGGGTGTGTGGTTAATCGGTTGTTGAAGGCAGGGGCTAGCAGTGCAATGTTAGCGCAACATGTGTGGCTGGTGTGGGCAGGAGGTAGTGAGCAAGGCGTGTGGATGTTGTACTTGTAGGCAGGAGGCTGTAGAGGTAATGACAGAGCTAGCAGTGTGAAACTTGAAGGTGCACATACATGTACTTGAATCGTTTCACCCGCTCCAATGCAACGCCATCCACACACACGCACACACGCACACACACACACACACACACACACACACACACGCACACACACACGCGCACACACACATGCACACTGGCGGATCACCAGCTGAAACGGGTTCATCAGGGTCGCCATAGCTGTTGTGTTTTGTTGGCATGTATTTCCATTCCATAATGCCGCGCTGAATGTTCGACGCCGCTCTGTCAATAACTACAGTCAACTTCGCTTATAACGACATTCGGCGGGGCATCAAAAAAGTGTCCTTATTCGCGAAGTGTCGTTATACCCGAAGTCTCATTATATGTATTACAGTTGGAAGGGACTTTGCTCTGGGCATGGAAATGCTGTCGTTATTCGTGAATTGTCGTTATATCCGCAGTCGTTATAAGCGAAGTTGACTGTACAGTACATGATTGTAGTTATTTGCAGTTTGCGGACGATATCAGTTAGATAGTCACGACAGTGCATGAGTTGGTGGAAATGACAGAGACTCGATCGATGCATGTCTTGGCTGCAGCCAGGTTTTCGACGTACATGTACATGACATTGTACATGATTGTACTTGTTGTGCGTGTGTGTGTGTTTTCTTTTCTTTTTCAACCATTTCAGCTGTCATTTGCCCTGATCATGCCTTTTTTAATATTATACTATGTGCACATCCCTACAAAGTAATAGGGGTAATAAAAGAGACAAAGACAACAAAGGAGTAGTAGGTGCTACACGAGCTGTGCTGGTCAGGCGCAGTGCACTCCTCCGACCATTTCGGTCTCGGAATCGACATGGACTGTGCGGGCCAAGGGGGTATACTATGAATGATAGACTTATGAGAGCAGCTGAGAATGCAACAGAAATGAGAAAAAGAAGATCAGAAAAAAACAAAGCCTCATGCGTGTTTCACAGCACAGTACGTTTCCGCTCAGTTTCTTCTTCAACACACACTAGCTGTATTACGTTGTCGTTGCCCGTACCAGAGGCTGTGTCTACTGTCAAAAAAGAAAAAAAGAAAAAAAGAGTGATTGTACTTGAAGCACAATCATTTTGATGCATAGACAAGTGATGTGAAAGTTTGCAGAACTTCAAGTAAATCATTTTGCGCTACTAGTACGGTCGTCCCTCTTTAATCCGGCACTTTATAAACCAGCACCCTCTATAAACCAGCACAATTTTCATTAGCCAAAATGTCCTCTTCATGCACACTGCGACAGTAGATCAAATGTGTCAATTCAGCACCCTCCCTAATCCAGCAGAATTTCTTTAGCACAAATGGTGCCGGGTTATAAAGGGACCACTGTACGTGTATTACAATGGCAAAACAACTAACGGTGAACGTGCGCGTTGCTGACAGCTCATTCATTTCATGTCAGAGCGATATGACAGTGCGACAGGGTTGAACCCAGACTAGACTCCCTTTGTCTGGCATATGTTATGACGATCACATGGCATATGGCACTCTCCAGCGCGGCGCCCACCGGCCCAGACTTTGATCTTGACATGGCGTTGCTGACAGCTGTGGCAGACTGGATGTCGCCAGCAAAATAATACAATAATTATTATTTTATTACAATCATGTACATGTACATTGTACATGTAGGTCCTCTCCTACCTATGCTTACAATGATTATGTACCACCACTGGTATGGCTGGCATACACGTGCATGTACAATCGTCATGTACATGTACATACTGTCGACATTTAGAAAAGCGATCCTGTCAGCTTTTCTATTATTGTGTTCACATGGCGCTACCTAACGACACCGCTATTCAGACACGTTGTCTACGTAGCTACGTAAGTTTCTACGTAAGATGCTCGGTACCTGGTCCTGGCCTGGACCAGGGAGCTACTCCATGACCATGCCCATGGCTCCTACCATCGCGCGGCCGGCTGGCCGCATGCGTGTGCATTGCAGACTTTTCGTTGTTGCCTTTTCCGTTTTCGGATGTGCATGCGAGGAACTTCCTTCTTTGGAACTGCTAATTGCATGAGCTGTTTCGGACATTTCGTCTCCTGGCCTGGCTTATTTCGTTTCGGCGCTGCTGCGGAGACCTCCTTTCGCGGAATATTACTCAATGACAGGTGAGTTGACCAGTTTCCTTTGATTCTTTTGCTTGTGTTGACTCTTTCATTTACGAAAAGTGTGCTGATTTTGGGCGGAATGCAATAAATAATGGAAAAGCTGACAGGATCTCTTTTCTAAATTTAGCTTTTCCGCTGCCAAGGCCTCCTTTTACTCAATAACAGGTGATCTCTGAGTTGACCAGTTTCCTTCGATTCATTTGCTTTAAATATGCTCATCCTTTCATTTACGGAAACGTGTGCTGATTTTATTCGGATTTAGATCCATTTTTATCTCTTTGCCCTTGCCTACAGTGTGCGAAGAACGCGAGTTCACCTTCTTGACGGTAAGGCTTATGTTGCTGCTGAGGCTCAGATGTGTTGTCGAAATACTCATGTTCATTGTACATTGGTACGATACAAGTAAGGCACTGGTCAGTGGCATACTATCGTTGGCAGTTCCCAATCTTGGGAAAATCTCCATTATGGAGAGGTTCAGTGACTTGTTTGCTTCATACGAAACAAGCCAATGGGTATGTATGTATGTATGTATATTTTTATTTGAATTCGCAAGTACACACGGGCTACAAGCCCAATTACATGGAAGCGAATGCCATAATGAGGCCAATTAAGAAAAGAAAAAAAGGTGGAGGAAGGAGGAGGACGGTAACAAAGCAACAGGGAGGACAATTCAGGACCAAAATCAACAATTGCACAAATGTGAGAGCACCTGAGACCGGGGGTACCTGTGGAGCGATAAAATGCCAAGCAAACAGAAGAAAGGAAATCACAAGCCAATACACGCTAAACTGCACTTGAGTTAGAATGAAGGGGAAAACCGGAGCTCAACAAAATTATAACGTACAAAGTCATAATAAGAAGTCAACTGGATGAGAAGTAGCACAAGCAAAGAAGGTGCAGTCTCGTCTCGTGAAAATCTCGTACTTGTATGATTGGATTTGTTTACTCGAGTCTGGGCTGTTTGATTTGTGAGTACCGCCGAGATTGCACTGCCCCAAATAAAGTTGCGTGCCACCAAAGCAAAAATTACGATCTGCAATCTGTTTGTAGTACCTGCAAGAATGTGCTGTACATGTATCGTACTTTCTCTGTTGCTGTTTCAGTTGCCGTCATGTTGCTAAAGAAAGGTTCAGTGACTCATTTGTTTCATACGAGACGAGTCGGTGTGGCTTAGAATCTTTCGCTGTAGAAAAAATCTATTCGTATGTCTATTGGAGAAATGCATTCACTGGTTATAAAATAGGTTAAGACAAACTCACAGAATAAAATACCATCGGTCCCTTGGTGTTCGTTCTAAAGAGGTTCGACTGGATATCATTCATACTCGCGGCAAAAGATGTGTAACATTTTATTATTATGGAGTGCATTGTTTATCTCTCAGTACCTTAGGCCTGCGGGGATTGCCCTATCAAAATTTGACAATAATGACCTCCAACCTCCAATGGCCTTGCTCCTTTTATTCTCAGGATCAGTGTAGTTGTTGGAACAAGGTGCCGGACTCAACAATGTACATGTATTTGTTTACATTTTAATACATGTGTATTGTTCCTCCTTTGCTGTGTTGTTTTAGAAAATCGTGGACTAACAGTTTGAAGTCATTGAACTACTTCCAAAAGTTGTATCGACATCAACAGGATTACGATTTCAGTGCAATATGATGCAGGATGACCTTATCACGATAACCCATGATTATAAACAATTATAAACACAGAATCAACAAAAACATCTGCGACACGCACGTAGCTACATTTCTCAAGTAAATCTGATTGAGGGTGGGGAAATCTGAAATATCTGAAAGGCAAGACAATGTTATGACAGTCATGAAATTCTGCAACAGCAACATGCACAGAATGACCTGCGTATAAAAAAAAGTATCACCACCACTAACCACATGTTTCCCCAGCAGAAGAACCTGCATTATGCTAGTGCCATTTTCTGCAAGAAAAGGCTTGCACATCAATGCGTACAATACGGTATTGATATGATGTGAAGGCCATCATTTACATAAGGGCATTCCATTGATTGGTGACAGAAAAAAACAAAAGAAATTATAGCAATAAAAACTGCTTTATGGCAGCTTTCTAAAAAAAGTTATTGTGTTCTAGTCCTGGGTCCGACAGAGGCTATAGAAAATTTATAAAATTGCTTCCAAACTGGCTTGGACTCCGTCTAAAAAGTAAGAAATTAAAGAAATGTGATTGCCGAAAATTAAAATTTCACACAAAACCTCACAATAATCACACACAGGATGAAAAGCTAGAAGACCTTTTCCCTTCGTGATCCTATTTCCCATGCATGCATGTTGGTGCGGTACAAGTACAGTGTCAGACTAAACAAGTGTTGAAAGCAGTATTCGATTGTCAAGTGTTGTGATTATTGTGAGGTTTTGTGTGAAATTTTAATTTTCGGCAATCACATTTCTTTAATTTCTTACTTTTTAGACGGAGTCCAAGCCAGTTTGGAAGCAATTTTATAAATTTTCTATAGCCTCTGTCGGACCCAGGACTAGAACACAATAACTTTTTTTAGAAAGCTGCCATAAAGCAGTTTTTATTGCTATAATGTATTATGATGTAGCTCAATGAAAGCCAGTCGCGTCAAGTACGCGCCAGGCGTTGCGCAGCCCTCAGTAGACCTGCTAACACTGGGCTGAGAAATGGCGCAAGGCGCAAACTAACGTTACTTGAGTGACACGACTGGATTTCATTGAGCAGCACTGTAGTATGACTGTATATACATGTACATGTACAGTGCGTATCGGTTATAGTGTGGTCGTATACAAGAATATACTGCTTACAAGAATGAACACTCATTTTTTCATAATCATAACACATATTTTATGTGTATATTTATTCTTACAAGCAGTATTATCGCATAGTAGAATATATCGGCCCTAAGAATGGATTTTGTGTAGCAAAATATGCCAGATTAGTGCAAAGTGTATCGCCTGTAGTAATTTAGAAAAGCGATCCTGTCAGCTTTTCTATTATTGTGTTCACATGGCAAGAAAAACGACACCGCTATGCTACGTAAGTTTCTACGTACGGTGCTCGGTATTTCACTTAGGCTACGTAAGTCTCTACGTAAGGTGCTCGGTATTAGATCTACCAACGGGTGGTAGCCGCGTGCTGTGCACGTGCACGGCAGACATTGTGTTGCGCATGCAGTGCAGTCCGTGTTCGGATGTGCATGCGCGAGGAACTTCCTCCTTTGGAACTGCTTCTTGTATGAGCTGTTTCGGATATTTCGTCTCCTGGCCTGGCTTTATAATATTTCGTTTCTTCGCGGCTGAGACCTCCTTTCGCGGAATATTTCTCAATGACAGGTGAGTTGACCAGTTCCCTTTGATCCATTTGCTTTTGTTGACTCTTTCATTTACGAAAAGTGTGCTCATTTTGGGCGGAATGCAATAAAGAATGGAAAAGCTGACAGGATCTATTTTCTAAATTAGCTTTTCCGCTGCCGAGGCCTCCTTTTACGGAATACTCGATGACAGGTGATCTCTGAGTTGACCGGTTTCCTTCGATTCATTTGCTTATGCTCGCCCTTTCATTTACGGAAACGTGTGCTGATTATATTCGGATTTAGATCCATTTTTATCTCTTTGTCCTTGTCTACAGTGTGCGAAGAACGCGAGTTCACCTTCTTGACGGTAAGGCTTATGTAAAGTTATGTTAGATGTGTTGTCGAAATACTCATGTTCATTGTACATTGGTATGTCACAAATAATGCACTAGTCAGTGGCATACTATCGTTGGCAGTTCCCAATCTGAAGGGAAAGGTTCAAGGACCCATTGACCGAGTTTGCAAAATATATTCGCGTATCTGGGAAAATCTCCATTGTGGAGAGGTTCGGTAAACTTGTTTGCTTCATACGACACAAGCCAATGGGTGCAGTCTCGTCTCGTGAAGATCTCGTACTTGTATGATTGGATTTGTTTACTCGAGTCTGGGCTGATTAATTTATTATTTGTGAGTACCGCCGAGATTGCACTGCCCCAAATACAGTTTCGTGCCGCCAAAGCAAGAATTACGATCTGCAATATGTTTGTAGTACCTGCAAGAATGTGCTGTACATGTATCGTACTTTCTCTGTTGCTGTTTCAGTTGCCGTCATGTTGCTAAGGCCCTCTTCAGACTTGGTACAAAACAGCCTATAAGTCACATTTACATAGAAGTTTCCAGGACAACAACAAGAATCTGGCGAGAAGCCTAAAAAGCTGCCCAATCCTTTCAGGCAGGGTGCCAACCCTTGTACAAGGCAACTTTCCTGCATTTATCGTACTTTCACCAGGCAGTTGTACGAACTTTGTACCCGGGTACGACTGTCCGCTGCTTTCACACATCCCAGGCCCCTTGCGCAATTTCGTAGGGTCAAAGGTTGCCTGTATATTGCATGTAAAATGTGTAGTCTGAAAGCAGGCATGGAAAAATGTTGCCTTTTAGGTTTTATCTGATTTTGTACTCGATTTTCTATGTACGTAGTCTGATGAGGGCCTTAAGAAAGGTTCAGTAGAGAGGTTCTGCAAAACGAAAATTCGAACAAAGTTTCGCGACAGTCCTTGCGAAAGTGTGTACGAATTTTGCGTTCTGCACATTTTCGTAGTTTGCGCGGGCCAAGTGCACGTACGCCATGACCCGATCTCACAAAAGTGTGTACGACTGTTCACTTCGCGTTCCCTGCAAGTTTTGCGTCCAAAGTTGCGAAAGTTCGTGCGAAGTTTCGCACTTCATGACGTAGAACGAAAGTTCGCATTTTCGTTTTGCAGAACCTCTCTAGTGACTCATTTGTTTCATACGAGACGAGTCAATGAGTTGGTGTGGCTTAGAATCTTTCGCTGTAGAAGAAATCTATTTGTATGTCTATTGGAGAAATAATTGTATTCACTGGTTATAAATTAGGTTAAGACAAACTCGCAGAAATATACCATCGGTCCCTTGGTGTTCGTCCTAAAGAGGTTCGACTGGATATCATTCCTACTCACCAAAAGATGTGTAAGATTTTATTATTATGGAGTGCCTTGTTTATCTCTCAGTACCTCCAACCATAGCCTTGCCCCTTTTATCCTTGGGATCAGTGTAGTTGTTGGAACGAGGTGTCGGACTGAGCAATGTATTTGTTTACATTTTAATACATGTTTATTGTTCTTTCTTTGCTGTGTTGTTTTAGAAAATCGTGGACTAACAGTTTGTAGTCATTAATCTACTTCCAAAAGTTGTATCGACATCAACAGGATTACGATTTCAGTGCAATATGATGCAGGATGACCTTATCACGATAACCCATGATTATAAACCATTATAAACACAGAATTAACAAAAACATCTGCGACACGCACCTGGTTACATTTCTCAAATAAATCTGATTGAGGGTGGGGAAATCTGAAATCAATATCTGAAAGGCAAGACAATTTTATGACAGTCATGAAATTCTGCTACAGCAACATGCACAGAATGACCTCCGTATAAAAAAAGTATCACCACGGTCCACCACTACTCACATGTTTCCCCGCAGAAGAACATGCATCATGCTAGTGCCATTTTCTGCAAGAAAAGGCTTGCACATCAATGCGTATAATACGGTATTGATATGATGTGAAGGCCATCATTTACAAATTGATAATAGGGCATTACATTGATTGGTGGCAGAAAAAAACAAAAGAAATTATAGCAATAAAAACTGCTTTATGGCAGTTTTCTAAAAAAGGTTATTGTGTTCTTGTCCATGGACCGGACCCCGTCTAAAAAGTAAGAAATTAACGAAATGTGATAGCCGACAATTAAAATTTCACACAAAACCTCACAATAATCACACACAGAATGAAAAGCTACATGTAGAAGACCTTTTCCCCTCGTGATCCTCTTTCCTATGCATGCATGACTGCATGTCGCCAATTGTTGGTGCAGTACAAGTTTAGTGTTGAAAGCAGCATTTCAAGTGTTGTGATTATTGTGAGGTTTTGTGTGAAATTTTAATTGTCGGCTATCACATTTCGTTAATTTCTTACTTTTTAGACGGGGTCCGGTCCATGGACAAGAACACAATAACCTTTTTTAGAAAACTGCCATAAAGCAGTTTTTATTGCTATAATAACATCTGTGCTCTGTGCATACTCAATACAATAATATTCAACACAAAAAGAGAGTTATGTCCAAGGGAGCATTGGAGAATCACTTTTTCTGTTCAGTCGGACTCTTTCTTCCGACTTCTCTCGTATCCGCTGCTCCGCAGTCGCCTAGCACGACCGCGAGTCTGATTGATCCGTGTGTACGTGTATCATGTGTACGTGTCTACATGCCAAACGTGCGCGCATACATGTACATGTACATGTATGATGTCACACGTGCATATGATACACGTATGTCACACGTGATTTATCGTGTGTAAGAAATATCGGCAATAAGAATCAAATGTCGTTTTTCAAACACCCACGCTATAACCGATACCTACTGTACATGTACATGCATAAGTCGGTTGTAAGCGCACTTCCACTCAACGAAGCAGGCGCCATGGCACGGAGAAGATGCCCACAGTACAGACCTGGCATTAGCCCTTGGAGGATTATGCTCGGTAAAGTGCTGAATTATGCTTTCCATTATGCTGGAATTATGCCAGCGATTATGCTACATTATGCTGGAATTATGCCAATGATGGTGCTATACCCCAGATAGGCGTTAGCCTTTTAGTTTTGGTAATCCTAGAAAAAGAAAGATTATCTAAAAAGATGATACTATGCCGCGGTCCAATCGAATGGTATGGTGAACTCAGTGCAAACAGCCCTTGGCGAGTTATGCTCGGTAAAGTGCTGAATTATGCTTTCCTTTATGCTCAAATAATGCTAGTGGTTATGCTATAATTATGCTGGAATTATGCCAATGATGGTGATACATGTATACTGTACCCTTGCACTCTTGTTGCACTTTGCAACGTTACAACGACTCTGGCACCATGCCAGCAAGGCTTATAGTTATAAGGGGTAACATTGAACAGGTTGTTTTACTGCCACGGTAACATGCCTACATACATGTGCAGCATCGTCAGGTTATGCCGACCGTCTGGTCTCAGAAGTCCTTTTTATGCCAGAGCATAAGTTTAGACAACATCCGAATATTATGCCAGAAATGATGCCAGCATAATCCGCGAAGGGCTAGCAAGGAAATAACTACCTACAATATATGTACCTCTTGCGTACCTACATTGTATGTGCATGGATTTTGGTGGACGTAGCCTTTCGCATTCAATTCTGCTCCAAGTCCTCGACTACAAGTAGGAGCCGATTTGAATGCAAACGTTACCAGGCTTAACCACGTGGAGGTGCCACCATCTACAGTCAACTTCGCGTATAACGACACTCCGCCGGGTATCAGAAAAGTGTCCTTATTCGCGAAGTGTCGTTATACCCGAAGTCTCATTATAATGTATACAGGTAGTATGGACTTGGCTCTGGGCATGAAAATTCTGTCGTTATTCTCGAATTGTCGTTATATCCGCAGTCGTTATTAGCGAAGTTGACTGTATGCCCATTTGGATGGGATGTCACCAGCTCCCTTATCAAGAACTGGCGTCATCCCATCCTAGTTTGGTAACGGAGTTGTCTCTCCGGCATTTTCACGGAGTATGCTCTCCTGCATCACTTGGGCAACCTGTGAGAAGACCTTAGGGTCTGTTGGGAATGCCCAAGTAAAATAATAAAAATTAATACAAATCACTCACACAAAACACACACAGGCACTCAAACACACACACACACACATGGACACACACACACACACACACACGTACAGTGTACGTACTCACAGCAGTGTACACCACCAGGTATACACGAAAGAGAGAATGAGAGAGGTGGAGCATGCGACGTTCATGCCTGTTGTGCTGTCGGCAAGTGGTGGCATGGGAAGAGCGGCGACATCACTCTATCGCCGAATCGCGTTATTGAGAGCGGAAAGGAGGAAGGAGCAGTACTCCCACGTAATATCTTACATCAGATGCCGTCTCTCATTTGCCCTGTTGCGATCATGCATCATGTGTCTGCGGGGTTCACGGGGTCTTTTCCGTGAGCGATCGGTTCGGCATCCGGAGTCTGCTGAGCTGGTTGTTGCTGAGGCCCAGGTTGCTCGCATATGAGAATCTATAAATTGCAGCAGATTATTTTTATTATAAATACTGGACATGGATATTGAATTAAACTGTACTCAGTGACTTTTTACATTTTACAGGCTACGTTTTATTATTATTATTGTTATTATTGTAAAGCTTTCCTTTTGATCTTGTCTCTTATTGTTGTGACCTTTCCACAATAATTGTGTTGCATTACCAGGTATACACGCAGGTCTCAGGTACGCACACACGCCTACAAACAAGGAACAGCAAGGAACAGCACCATTCCTACCCTCATCTGCTCTTACCGAGTCATTTCATTCATTTCATTTTCATTTAGACTTTATTTGAAGGATTCTCTAAAAGTAAATGGATACTTATCGGGGGAGTTTCCTGGAAGGGTGGATGAGACGAAAGGGAAGTGAAAAGGGAGAAGGGAAAATAGTACTTAGCAGAAACACTGCTCAGTCCTGAATTCAGCAAGCTATATATCCAACGGAGACACATAACCTACCTACTCATAACTGCTCTGCTGTAAGCAATTGTCGAACATTCTCCAGCTTTTATATGCAGACGGCGGTAGTACTAACAATTAGGACAATAGTGAGGAAGGAGAAAAGGTTAAAACCGACGAAGTTTACATGCTGGACTAGGTACATGATTGTATACTGTACACTTCGACTAAAAATGAGTACAAGTTCACTCCAAACATTTTTAGCTGGTTGCGGCACAGCTGTTATTATAATAAAACAAATGAATGTACAGGAATGATTAGCGCTATGGAACCATAATATAAATGTGCGATTTGTACCTTTTATTCACGACTGTTCCGCTGCAAGCAATTGTCGGCCATAACTCTAGTGTAGAGGGTAGCCGAGTGGTTATTAAACCTCCAGGTGTTTGCCGGATGATGTTCGAATACAGCTATTTCCTTGCCTCATTCGTGTTGGCAAGCCTGGAAAATTCGCCACCGAATCGATAGTAAATTTTCTATCGTGCGTAAAAAATCATTCCAGTGAGAGTATTTCAAAGGATGGGTCGAATTCGACCCACAAATGTATGGTCTGACGGCGAAAGGGACAATAACGTCAAAGGCAAGAAGTAAGCTTACTCTGGTACATACCTGGGGGTTTCTAACATGTAGAGCTCTCTGTCCTGAGCTGAAGGCAGTGAAGCGCTTCTCATCGTAATGAATGTAGCTAGGAAATCCAGCAGCTTTTATATGCAGACAGCGTCTCTCTGCACCCTTGCTATCCATTCCGGCGGGAGTACTACACGGTGCAGTCCCCCAGCCTACACAATTGGCCTGTCACCAGCATGCGCAATCTAGCAATCTATTTATCCATCTCTCTCTCTTTGTCTATCAGACTATCTGTCTATCCGTCCACCATTTTTTCTGTGTGTCTCTCTGTCTTTCGCATACCTCACATACAAGCACAAACTCTCTCTCTCTCTCTTCTTGTCAGACTGTCTCTCTGCGGCACCATACTGTTTGTCTCTTCCCCTGCCTTGTGTTCTGGCCTTCCTCTCATGCATGTATCTGTATTTTCACTGGTCTGCCCGTTACTCTGTTAGCTGGGCTGTCTGTCTCTCTGCCTTCTGCTACTATGCCGGGCACTCGATGATCCCCCGGCCTCTGAACTATTTCTCTCCTAAATGTTTGCCCCTCGGGATCAGAGCTCTCATTAGCCATCTCGGACCAGACCCCACCTACCCCTTCCCCATTATCTAATATTTTCTGCTTTCACGTGAAGTCCCCTCGTGCTTCTTCGTACCTTCATTCACTTCCTTGTTATTGGAAACAGTCGTCATTGTTGTTGCACTTACATGGAGAGAGAGAGAGAGAGAGAGAGAGAGAGAGAGAGAGAGAGAGAGAGAGAGAGAGAGAGAGAGAGAGAGAAAGAGTGAGTGAGAGAGAGAGTGAGTGAGAGAGAGTGAGAGAGAGAGAGTGAGAGAGAGAGAGAGAGAGAGAGAGAGAGAGAGAGGGAGAGAGAGAGAGAGAGAGAGAGAGAGAGAGAGAGAGAGAGAGAGAGAGAGAGAGAGAGAGTTGACTTGGCGTAGGTTCGTGCCAAACAGTTTGACATTCAGGGGCCAAAGTGCCGGTTATAAGGACTTGCTTGCTACCTTGTTTTATACAATGGTGATTAAAATCACCATTGTATTCGACTTGAAGAGTAATGGTACGAAAGGTCTAGTCGAAATTATAATGGCTTCTGTGCTTCGTGTGCTGACTTGCTTCCCCCCCAACCAAAAATCGATTTATTAATATTCGTAAACCGTGAGGTTGTGCACAACGTGTGAACATTATTTTAATTTTTTCGTAGTGGGCCGACGCGGCGGCCGCGAAGAGTCAAAACAAGTACATGTAGTTGTAATAATTTAATATCAGTATTTTAGTACTCCATCTTCAAACAAATTTTTAAAAGAGATTAGTTGAAGTGTCCCATTGGCATTAGTACGGTTTCTATCATTTTACTATTTTTTAGAGTTTTTCACTTTCAGTGGAATTGTCATGGCGATGATGACGTCTAGGCACCGGCGGATTATGCCCGCGAAATCATGGAATTATGCTTTCATGGATTCTCCCATTATGCTCGCAAAATCCTCATACAGTGGATATCGGTTATAAAGTCATCGAACATAGTGATAAACCGGCTATATTGATACAAAATGAAAATATCAAAAGCAAAACCAGAAAAAGCCAGTCAAATTATCATTATAACCAATATATCGTATATAGCGATAAATCGGCTATAAGGATACAGAATCACCATTCAAAACACCTCTTTGTGCAGAAAAATTATCGTCTATAGTGATAGGAACACACGAGTGTGAGGCATTGATGTCTCGACTTGGAGCCACATGTGTGTTGTCATAGGGTATTCTGGTCTGTTGCTTCCTGGATGATGCCTTTGGGCCAAGAGGTTCTTCACTCTAGACTGGAGAAGGTGCAGTAGCATCCATCACGTATCAGTACGCTACATTAGCGCGATCGAGCACCCACACGTGTATAATGTGTATGTATGACGCGCGCAGTTGAAAATCGCCTGTAGTGATATACCGGTTATAGTGATAAAATGTGAAAAATCAGAAGGGCACGTTATAACCAATATCTACTGTATTATGCTTTGGCACGCGGGGATACATATTCACTTTGTTGTGCTTATGGTGCCTCAAATTTCGGAAAATTGTGCCTTTTTCGTACTTGCAAGTGGCCATAAGTACAACAAATACATGAGTATCCCCTTACCAAGGTGTCCATGCATGCTAGAGATCAACATGGAAAAGAGAAAACATTACTAAAGTCTTCTTCTATTCATTAGTTGACTTCTTTTGCTGTGAAAGATTTTTCCTTACCTTTGAAAACTGTCATGTTCAACTGTCTTCGTAAATACTAATCGTCATACTCGTCCAACCAATGTCACCCTAACCCTGCGAATTCTCATAACCAGCTCATCTCTCCCGTAGCTCCAGCTCTCCTTCCATCATTACCGAACATCAACTATACCTCAATTTTTTATTATTAGAGCAATACCCATAGCCTGCACAGTCATAGCTGCTAAGATCCAGACGTCATGACTTCGTAACAAGCTTAGTGTACATGTACGCGGAGTTTTTCGGACTACCCATCACTATCTCGTCCGCCCCGGGATACCTGATAAAGGCTGATTCACCCGCATCTTCTGCTACATGTACTGTATCAGGGTGAGAAAGAACTTTGAGAAGATGAGTTCGAGCACACAAAATGTATTTCCAAGATTTCTACCCTGCTTTTCATTGAAAACACTATCTGCATGACCTCCGAACCCTTTACCATGCAGACCACCAGCACTGATAAGGTGCATTGTACACAATTGTGTAGCCTACATACTAGAACTGTAAAACAATCATGCAGTTATGCTCCTACCTCCGAAAGGATGCCAAATTATGCTCCAAATTTTCAACCACCAAATTATGCCAATAATTATGCCGGCATAATCCGCCGGTGCCTAATGACGTCCGATCAGATCGACCATCTCCACGCACAACGTGACGTAGCTATTCCAAACTCTTCGAAACTAATCCAACTCTCCCATCGGGTGAGGTTGTTGAGTTTCGAGGAGCTTTGCTTTTCTGAAGAGGCCAATAAGGCCACCTCTTCAGAAAAACGAAACTCCTCGAACAGTCAAAGAGTGACAATTCGAACGCGCCCTAGCCTAGGCTAGGTCTTGTTAGCCCCATACACATCACCAAGCTCAGGCCCTCACTACTACTAGTACTAGTCATAGTACAGTATCAACCTCATACATACATACAGACTACAGTATCAAGTCTCCTGATCGGTGCGATGAGACTTGACCTGGTGACACTGACAGTCAGTACTAGAACTAGGCTTGTCCACAAAAATTAATGTTTTCAATCTTATTCTTAGTCTGTACTCGACTCAGTACTCAGCACTGTAGCCACTTCTCCAGTCTGTCTGTCTGCAGATGCTGCACTGTCTGGCAAGTCAACAGTAACAGCAAAGAAGTGTTCACATGATTGATATGAAGCGCTCTGCACTGCCATTAGTGCATTTACATGATCCAATAAAATACGTGTACTGTCAGCATGCAGCATTCCTGTGAGTCTGCGCTGTAGACTAGGACTAGTACTAGTAGTAGGAGAGTGTAGTGCGGTGACGGTGTACATGCACTTGTACTTGTAGTTGTACTAGCAAGTAGTTGTATGGCTTGTCGTGGAATGTTTCACACTGGCCACAGAGTCAGTGAAGTCTGCTGCACCGACTCGCGACTGCGTCGCGTCCTTGACTCGCAGTACAGACCCGGTACCCAGTGAATCAGTAAGAAGTGAATGTGTTGCGCCGCGTGCAGCGTAGGAGTGCTGGCTCCGCATAGGCAGTCATGCAGCCGGCGGTAGCGCGTTGCACTGGACTGTCACTCGCGATGTCTGTCGCGAGACCTCACACTTGCTAGACAACTGAGGCGCGAGTACAGTACGCAATAATACAGTCATACAACATACGTAGTCGTTTTGCACACTCAATCAGATTACTGTATCTCCATTCAGTACACTCAAGTAAATGCACAGCGAACACCGATATGACATTGCGCTAGATCTGGATACATGTAAGCATAGTTGGCACCATTAGTTCTTCCTGTTCTGGAAGGTGACTGTAGCGACGGCACCCGTGGATTGGCGCCTGAGTGGCTCACTTCACTAGCGCTAGCGCTCGGAACCCGAGGACTGCTCAAATGATGGTAATTACCTCACAGCAGATTGCGTGCATCCTGCATCATGGTAGTAGGTAGAGTCCTGTCCTAGTTGCTCTCCGAGCACTGAGTCACGTGACGGAGTCTGCGTGTGGAGTCGACGATGATGAGAGGGATAGTGTTCCTAGCGAGGTGATCGAATAAACGATAAAGTACTCGGATCGGACGTGATCAGATCACCCCAGGGCCGTGTCGGATGTGTGCAATGCTCTTGTCTGGCCTGACCGCGGCAAGTTGGCAACCGTGTCTGCGAGGTGCCCATGTCAAACACTCCACACGGCCGGACCTGGAGAACATGATCGCTGTACATGTGGTGCGTGAAACTCGGAGTCACAACAACAACAACAAATGTAACTAACTTGTTGAAGCCGTTGTCTGGGGAGCGGTTTCGCCATCTCGTTACCTAGCTTGGTGCATGGTGGATTGGTAGTCGTACAGACGGCTAGTCATGTAACTAGAGAGGTTGCGCACCACGAAAATATGAATTCGCAAGATTTGGACCGTCCGGGCTCGAGTAACGAAAGTTGCTGCGAAGGTTCGTCCAAACCAGGGAGTCGTAAAAGCCCCTTTAGTACTCCCTGGTCCAAACGCGACCGAAAGAGAGCAGATCTACGAAATTATTATTATTTTTCGTCACACAGTACAGCTGATGAAGACGAACGCGCCAGGCCTAAGAATTTTCGTTCACGAAATCTTTCGTCGTTAGATCACTCCACCACCACCAGGCACCAGCAGGTTCGTTAGGTAGGTACATTTTTATTTGAATTCGCAGAACCAAACGGGCGGTGTCGCCCAATTACATGGAAGCGAATGGAAACAGTAAAATATTGTAGGAAATAGCCTAACATGATAGCAGGGTGTAGTACAAAGCAAAGAACGCTCAGTCAATGAATAACGTTAACGTTAGAATACAACAACGGGGAGGCGGTAAAGAGCACATGACTGGTACTGTGGAGTACCGCAAACGTTCAAAGATTCCTGTAGTGTTCAGTAGTTTCGTTACGTACTAAATATTTCGTTTTTGGTCGAGGTATGTCACCCCGAACGTTCAGAAGGGGTCACTTTAGTTTGGTACAAACGTTAGTTATTTCGCCCCCCCCCCCCTAACGAATAAATGTATGGAAAATTAATTCCAAACGGAACTAAAGTTACTTTGTACTTTAATACATGTACAGCACTACTGAGTACATAAACTACTAATAGTTAGAATCGAACTCTATTGAAAATCCATGGTAACGTGATCGGAAAGATTATTAGAAAATTCAAAATCAACACATGCAATTCATGATTTACTGAGTCGCAGACGGCACTGCTCTTCCACTGGTTCCAGAACTGGCAAAGTACTACCAGTAAGTGAAAGTGGGGAGGCTTCCTGCAGTTTCATAAACAGTCCAGAGCAGAGCTCAGCCTACACGCTCTCTTCCATTTTCACTGCAATACACTCACTTCACATTAATCATTCCAACGTTTCGGCAAATTGCCTTCATCAGGTTCACAATGGTGTACAAGCTCCCAAACCAGCATTGATAAAGGCCAACAACTGCCCTGTCAGTAAGAGGGAAAAAAGAGAGGATAACCTCTTACTACTACATTGTAGTAAGTAGTAGTTGTCTCTCTGTACCGCAGTATGACTATGTGTGTGTGTGTGTGTGTGTGTGTGTGTGTGTGTGTGTGTGTGTGTGTTTGTGTGTGTGTGTGTGGTGTCTGTGTGTGTGTGTAGGTGTGTGTGTGTGTGTGTGTGTGTGTGTGTGTGTGTGTGTGTGTGTGTGTGTGTGTGTGTGTGTGTGTGTGTGTGTGTGTGTGTGTGAAAACGCGTCGACTCCGCTGGTTAGGCCATGTTGCTCGAATGGATGACTCCCGTATGCCAAAGTGTATCCTCTTCGGCGAACTGGACAAGACCCGGCCACGTCATGGGCCCCGGGAGCGGGACAATGTTGTGTCCGACATGAAGGACCGCCAGATAGCGGACTGGTACGACCTCGCCCAGGATCGCAGAGAATGGAGATCAGCATGCAGCACCATTCCTCCGACCGAGCCCGACACCTTAGACTTCGTTTGCACTTGTGGAAAGCGCTATCGCCGTCGCCAGGACTTGACTCGCCACGCCCGATTCTGCTCGTGACTTGAACACTGTTGGTCCCTTCGGGACCTGCTACCATCTCCGGATGGGCATATTGTATTGTATTGTATTGTGTGTGTGTGTGTGTGTGTGTGTGTGTGTGTGTGTGTGTGTGTGTGTGTGTGTGTGTGTGTGTGTGTGTGTGTGTGTGTGTGTGTGTGTGTGTGTGTGTGTGTGTGTGTGTGTGTGTGTGTGTGTGTGTGTGTGTGTGTGTGTGTGTGTGTGTGTGTGTGTGTGTGTGTGTGTGTGTGTGTGTGTGTGTGTGTGTGTGTGTGTGTGTGTGTGTGTGTGTGTGTGTGTGTGTGTGTGTGTGTGTGTGTGTGTGTGTGTGTGTGTGTGTGTGTGTGTGTGTGTGTGTGTGTGTGTGTGTGTGTGTGTGTGTGTGTGTGTGTGTGTGTGTGAAGCACAAGCTGCTATGGCTTCTGCTGTAACATCGCAATCATCGCCTCCGGCGATGGGCGTCCTATGGTCCAATGGTGTGTGTGTGTGTGTGTGTGTGTGTGTGTGTGTGTGTGTATGTGTGTGTGATGTACAAGCGTACATGTAACATGTATGTGTCACTGTGACTGACAGTCTGTGTGAGTGTGTACGCGTGTGTGTGTCCCCTCCCCCCTCCTCCCCCCCCCCTCCTCAACCTAGAACCAGGACATGGCCCCCAGGGTATCGGATCCCTGGCTCCCAGCACCGCCCAGACTCAGTGTGGGGCGTCTTCAACAAAAGTTAGTTACTTCAATACAACTATTCCAGGGCTTGTGCAGATTTGGTGGGCACACTCACTGACACTGGCGACGGCTGTGACCATCCGAGTCGTGCACATAATCATCATACATAATCACTGCACGGTCTGTGGATGACTTGTGAAGATACTTGTGTTGAGTGTTGTTACTTGGCGAGTACGAGTGCTCATGGACGCGGATGTGATGGCAGCAGCGGTGGCGACCAAGGATAAGACTGTGCACAGTGTGCAGTGTCGAGTGTTGGCGGCGGATTCGTGAAGCTACCGGTAGGTGACTTGTCACTTGGTGCATGATGTACAGCCGCATACAGCTGCATGCTAGCTACATACTGGGCGCTGGTGCATGCTGTGGTAGATGCGCTGCATGCTCTGTATGACACTGACTGTACTGCATCGACTGTACGTACATCAGTGTATGATTGTCCAGGCGTTGGCGACACGATGATTGTTGGCAGCGCCATGTACACAATGTACATGTATGGTGATAGACACGCAGTGCGGCTGCAGCTAGATAGCGCATGTGTTCTGTCTGTCTCACTGGAGCCTGGGTCTTCGTCGGCAGAGATTTGACTGTCGTTCTGAACTGTAGGAACCAGGTACTTGGCTGCTCTTGCCGACTCTCTGTCCCTTCTAGCACACGATGTACTAAGTAGCTCTCGCTTGAACTGTGAAGGAAGCCATCTGGAGCTTTCGAGTTTGGATACTGGCAAGTTTACCTATAAACTGTCAACAGCCAATGTAATCTTACTTTTCGCTTCTCTTCGACAGCCTTTTCTCGTTTGTGCCGCCAGCAGAAGATCACGGATGTGATTCCACCGTCCCACCACCACGCCATGCATCCTGCGGCGATACAGCTGCTTGAGGCGGTGCACTCTGCTGGTGTTGAGGGTCTGCTTGAACCTGGAGTTAGCTGGACGACGAGTCGAGTAGGACTCTCAGTCTCAGTCGGAGCCAAGATTGACTGATTGGATTTGTCGCGTGCGCTGTCAAAAAGTTTTCCTCTCAGTACAGTAGCACTACTCCACTAGTATAGTGTAGTAGTCGCCTCTGACGTGTGACTGTCCCTTTCAGCTATCACGAGAGAAGCACTGGCTCCGCGACTAGAGTTCCTGTGGAGGGCGACAGACTCTGGACCTCTCTCTAGCTCTGGTGGTATGCCGGTGATGCGACACTGTGTGCATTGAAATCTACACACTGCGCGCCAAGGTCCACACCTGGCTGATGCGAGGTGTGCGCAGACTAGATCCTTGTCAATGTCTGGGCAGATCTAATGAAGTCGTGAAGTGGTGTACTCAAGCCGAGTCAAGTCAAGACAAAGCCGTGTTCTCTGAAAACGATTGTCGTGCAGGCTCATGAGCTCAGACCTGCCAGGGTGGCCATCTACTAGAGTCGAGAGTTTAGCTTTGTCTAGTCCGAGTAGTAGGCCTACAGTCTGCACTGCCCTCGGGTGGGTTTGTGTTTGTGTGGGCCCAGTCTTTCGCGACGTGCTTTTCGTACTGTACTTTCTGCAGTGCATGCATTGCATGCAGTGCCGTGGTGGTGCGCCGCAGACTGGCGTTCCGTTTGTCTCGGTGACTGAGCGCCAGTCCGGAGAGACCTGGCCGCGTCACACGATGTAGCTGGAGACTTGGCGAGCCGAATATCCGCTTGTGCGCGCGCGTGTGCCAAAAACCAGTCTATCGCGGTGCATGCAGTAGAGTGTGCTGACTGTAGATCTAAGAGTGACTACGGTCTAGACCGATCAATGCCTGGCCAGAGCTAGCGTTTTCAGTAGGTGCCGCTGAAAGGTGACAGTATGATAACTTCTGCTGTCTGAAACGCTGTCTGCAGCACGCTCGAACTACTTTCTATTTTGGCCCCGGAGCGAGCTTTGCTCTGGCCCGACTGCCGCGTTGTCTGGCCTGGACTCGGCAACTCATTGGCTTGAATCATGGCCGATGTCGACCGCTCCAGTTCCGAAGAGACAGATGAAGAGCGAGACCCGCACTCGCACCCACAGCGCATCAGGCGCACTGGGGAATTGCGTAGCAGCAGCACCACCACCAGTCGCCAGCGCAATCTCTCGGCAGTGGCGGTGGAGTCGGTCCGTAGAAGGTCTGACGAAAGCCACCCAGTGGCCGCGACAGGCCGTAGCGAGCCAGAGCGAGGGACGAGCGATTCTCGTTCTGTCGAGAGCACAAGCGGCTGTCCCGGGTACGTTACTCGCAGTCGTAGCTCGGCTGGCATGAATCCGTCCGCAGTAAGCAGCCGTCCTAGTGTTGTCGGAGGCGCGGGCAGCAAATCTCGGAGCACGGCAGCTCGGTTCCGAGTCGGTGACGAGGTCCTCGTGCGCTGGGGAAAGGACGGACGGGTGTATTTCGCTACGGTGAAGTCCGTTCGAGGACCCCAGGGCGACAAGGAGTTATCGTATGCTGTGGCGTTTGAGGACAAAACCAGGTATACAGCTCCGGAGTCAGACGTTTTTCCGGGTGAGTGCGTGATGGAGTGATGGTATAATGCAGTTCCCGTTGTGGTGTCTGCTTGCATGCGTCCCGGCGGTGGTATACGCAGTATGGAGCCTGGAAGTTCCAACCTCCTAAAATGAGCCTAATTATTTGTTGAGGGGGCTACAAGGTTGGGGGGGGGGGGGGGGGGGGAGAGAACGCAATGAAGACTACTGCTATGAAGCATTTGATTAAAACATTTACTGGTACTTCACCCTCAATGTAAACAGTTGGGGAGGTGAGCTTCCTGAAAAGAGAAAAATTATGCCGATGGCATCACACACCACACACACACACACACACACACACACACACACACACACACACACACACACACACACACACACACACACACACACACACACACACACACACACACACACACACACACACACACACACACACACACACACACACACACACACACACACACACACACACACACACACACACACACACACACACACACACACACACACACACACACACACACACACACACACAAACATTTTGTA
The DNA here is from genome assembly GCF_964019385.1 of Sycon ciliatum. Taxonomy (NCBI): domain Eukaryota; kingdom Metazoa; phylum Porifera; class Calcarea; order Leucosolenida; family Sycettidae; genus Sycon; species Sycon ciliatum. The sequence goes on along the minus strand of NC_088654.1, from coordinate 16,441,656 downwards.
AAAAAAAAAGGAGACAAAATCCTGTGTTCTGGGCACTTTTGGCATCGTTTTTACTAATGGATAGTCATAGAATTTCACAGTCAGAAGAGATGTGCATGGCCATGTGGCCACGTGCATGTACATGTACCATGGGTAGCTATCACCCACATCTTCCCGTTTTGGCTACCATCGGAAGCCATAAGATGTTGAATAAATAAATAGATAAATAAACGAGAGAGCTTGGAAGCTCAGGGCCCTACGCTATGCTTTTTTTTGCCTTGATGACCTAGACAAAAAAAAGCATAGGGATGTTATAAATTCTTTAAAAAAATCCTTTTTTTTTTAAGACATAACTTGGGATTCGAACCCGCACTATCGCGCGCCCTGCATGCATCCCCCGATACACTTCGCATACATGCTAATTCTTCCAAGTTGCTTCACGTTATGATCTTGCATTTGAAGGCCCTATTTGAATATGCATTGTGGCCAGCCGTCTTTGATGGTACGGTACGGGATAGGTACGGGACAGGTACGACCGAGGGTAATGCGACACCGTCTACCACCTTGATGACGGCAAAAAAGCATAGGGATGTTATAAATTTTTCAATTCTCCTATTTTTTTCAGGCGTATCCTGGGATTCGAACCCGCACTATCGCCCTACATGCATTTCCCCATACACTTCGCATTCATACCCATTCTTCCAAGTTGCTTCACGTTATGGTCTTGTGTTTGAAAGCCCTTTTTGAATATTGCGGCCAGCTGTATGTGGCCAGCTGTGTTTGATGGTACGGTACGGGACAGGTACGGGATAGCGCCAGGCGTGACACAAACAAACAAACAAACAAACAAACACACAAATACCAAATTAGAGCTGTGTGGACCCTGGCTAGCGCCAGACGTTACTGAAGTAACGTCTTCTGCATAGCTACGGGAATAAATGTATGTGATACAGAAAACTACTAGAATCATGTCCACGCTCTAAAAATCGTACCACCCCAGCCAGCTTAACCATGAGTACAGCCCTAAGTCTGTTCACGTGTAGAGCAGAAGGAATCATTAAACCAACGAGCGGCTATGGTAGAGGAGACCTCTCCATTTCGGAACAGCTTGACAGCAAAGCGGTGTGGACACAAACCGATCATCAGTGTGGATCATTGACTCGAAATATTCTTGTTGCAAGAAGCTGGTATGTTGAAGTTTGTGCCGAGGCCCTCCTCTGTTTAGGCCCGTTGCCTCCAAGTTGCCAGATAGTTTGTTTCCATTTTTGGTGTTGCTGAGCTTGCTCCGAACAGGACCAGTTTTGGAGTCCACTTCAAGTTCACCGTCGGTTCTGAAAGCCTGTAATTGGTATCGCTCCACGGCGGCCAGTACAGGGGAACGAAAAGCCTTGTGTGTGCCTCCATTCGTTTTCATTGGTGTACAGTCAGATCTGTCAAGGCGACCACCGGATAAGGCGACCACCTGTCCTAGAAGACCACTGAAACCAGGACCAAGGGATGCTTTTTTTTCTTCCTTTTTCTTTTCTTTTTCTTTCTACAAAATCCACATATTTCCAGACACTGGGGTGAATAATGGAGTGTGGTGGTGGGGCCCATTAAGCTCCACCGACCAGAGGTCTCGGCTTCATAGCTCCTCCTATTTCCAGCGTAACAACCCTGCATAAGGAGACCACCTGGCAGCAGAGACCATGTTTGGAGGTCCCTTGAGCGGTCGTCTTAGACAGGTTTCACTGTACGTTGCCTCTTTTTTCTTTTTTTCTACAAAAAAACAAACACCATTTGACGGCACAAAGCAGCAAGGCAGCAATGAGACATATGTAATGGCAGGAGTTCGGGAGAGGCAGGGCCAGCTTGACCGACCATAGGGTCTCGGCTTCATTGCAACTTGGCGAGGGGTGAGCCGCTGCTCATCTGTTACAAGAAAAAGTACATGTACTGAAGTAGCTGCATGGCAAAAAACGTGGGTTAATATTAGGTGGGTGGGTGTGTTTGTGTGTGTGTGTGTGGGGGGGGGGGGGAGGTGCGTGTGTGTATGCTTGTGTGTGCATGCTTGTACGTGCGTGCACGAATGTGTGTGTCTGTCATAGCTGTTCGCTATCAACGCTTCCGCGATGGGCATGTCTGGGGTCTGAGGTGTGTGTGTCTATACAGTCATACTAGTACTGCATACGTATAATTATTGTAGACAGGGCATCATTGGTCACCCTTTGTGTGCAGTGGACGCCCCAGCATCAGTCTGCGATTTGTGCACGGTGTGTGAGAGCAGCAAGGGTGACGCAAAGAACAAGCTTGTAGCTTGCAACGGCTGTGATGCACGTAAGCATTTGCACATACTAGTCGATAAAGCTCTTATATCGGTTATCCCTGTATATCAATGGCTATTTTGCCAATAATTGAAGAGAAATGGTCTGCCCCTCCCTTCCCTCCTCCCCTCCCTTCTCCTTTCCTTCCTTCCTCTCTCTTCCTCCCTCTCTCACTCTACGTCTTCTCTCTCTCTCTCTCTCTCTCTCTCTCTCTCTCTCTCTCTCTATCTATCTCTCTCTCTCTCTCTCTCTCTCTCTCTCTCTCTCTCTCCCTCTCTCTCTCTCTCTCTCTCTCCTCTCTCTCTCTCTCTCTCTCTCTCTCTCTCTCTCTCTCTCTCTCTCTCTCTCTCTCTCTCTCTCTCTCTCTCTCTCTCTCTCTCTCTCTCTCTCTCTCTCTCTCTCTCTCTCTCTCTCTCTCTCACACACACACACACACACACACACACACACACACACACACACACACACACACACACACACACACACACACACACACACACACACACACACACACATACATACATACACACTCACTCTCTCTCACTCTCTTCCTTTCACTCTTGCTTGCAGTGTACCATCAGCTCTGCCACTCACCCCCAATCATTGACCAGTACCTGAAAGAGCCGGGCCGCTGGCAGTGTCGTAAGTGTTTCGTCGGCCGCGAGGGCCAGGAGATCCGGGTTACAGGTCCTGGCGACACTGATCAGCGGGACCAGCAACACCGCCAGGACCCTGGCCCCCGATTTCCGAGCAACGCACACACTGCCGCCATCGGTGAGCAGATGCATTACGAGATGCCGGACAGCTGCTACAAAAGCGAGCTACCAACAGCCGGCGGGCAGATGTGTGCCAGCCCTTCGCCTGGCCATGGGGTAAGGAATCTGTCAGGGGTCACATGACCAGAGCCATGGAAACAGCCAATCAGCTGCTTTGAGAGATACATGTAGCATGCAGTACTAGCCAGTACTGTAAATCAAAAAATATTCGGCGCGTATTTTATTTTTAACATGGGAAAATGTGGGCACAAGTTATGTGATCGAGTCCACCAACTAAACCAGATTTTGAACAGTCAGACGTCCACAATCTAGCACAAAACTGACAAGGAGTACGGAGACATTCCACGGCATGAAAGTCAGCTTGAGCACTGCTCGATAGCGCTAACCAACGGTTCGGCTATTTTGGCCTGGTCATATTTGGCCGAAAACGTGTTTTGCAAGATTCAGTGTGACAGTGTATACAGGCGGCAGCAGTGCAGGCCGAAAATTTGATGCGGCCGAAATGGGCTTTAGGCTTTTAGCCCTGGGAAGCCGAAATTTGAACGGGCCGAACATTTCTAGACTTACAGTATTGCTGGCCAAGCTCAAGTGAAAGCATCCCATTACAGTAAACCGTGTCAGTGTGCACAATCTGGGGCTGCACACTGCCCTGTGCGTGCTCAATGCATGCTCAGTTTCACTCAATCGGGTTTCCTTGAGCACTAGCTGAACTCAGTGTCCAATGCAAACAGCAGAGTACGGTGAAACCTGCCAAGGAGACTCCGTTTCTGCTCCAGAGCCGGGTCAGCCCGGTCAACGACCCGGTTGGGGGCACTTGGACCGGTTTGGAAAAAGAACACCGCTTGGGAAGAATACATCAGGGAGCCCTATATTGACCTAGTAGTATGAAGTCAATATTATATTTATCACGACAAACCCAAGCCGCGTTCAATCCCTGGAAAGGAGTCAAATAAGCAGTCAATATAGCCCTAAGGAGCAGGAATATTTGACTGCTCAGGTATAGCAAAAAATATATGGGAGGCAAGAGATAGGGGGGGGGGGGGGATGAGGGAGGTAATGAGTTGGTTTTACTTCCGCCACAGGCTTTGAAGGTGTTGGGCATTGACTGCCTTCTCATCCATACGCACTTCAGAAGCTCTTGCTTCTCTGGCCTCTTTGCGTTCTCCTGGTGCTCCGTCTCTTCCCTTGTCTTCTTCTCGTCATACTCCCGCTTTTCCCGCTCACTTCGGTCGTCCTCCTCCCGTCTCTCCTTGGCGCACCCATCTTCCTGTTCTCTTCTTTCTCTTTCTTGCTGAACTTTATTCTCTTGTTGGCGTGCTTCCATGCGCTCTTGAAACTCCTCCTGTTCCCTTGCTCTTATGCGGCTTGTATTTGGCGCCCCTGGGAGTCGAGAACGGCATCTATCATAGATGCAGTGTGGTCTTCCCATTTCCTTTTTGTCTTTCTAGCAGGCTTCCGACCAGGCTCAAGCTGAGACCCAACCTCGGACTCGGAGCCCGACGATCGGCGGCGACGCTGTACAATGGTAGAATAAACAAGAGGGGGACGCTGTGATGGATGGGGGGGGGGGGGGGGGGGGCGCCAGCAACACTGGTGGCTGATGTCTCGGCGGGCACACCAATAGTTCTGCCTTCTGATAGTTTTGGGGACACGGGTGGTCTGTCGGTAGCTGTGCTCACACAAACAGTGTTCATATATCATCTCAGATATTGTGACTGTTTTGAAAGCAGTAGAAATCATCTTCACAACTGGATCGCCAGTCCTTGTCCTACTCCGGAACGTCTTGTAGATTTTCTTCAATCCGTCCAGCTTGTTGTCGATATTTGTGGCATCCGGTGTGGGCCAGCCGAGGGTTTTGCCTTTTGCATTCATCTGCTCACGGATCTCAGAGTGCTTCTCGTTTGCAGTCAACGTTTTGCCTGCAGAGCCCGCAACAATCACCACATACAACTCCATGAGCTCCCTCTCCATTGCGGAGTCGAACAATGACTTCTGCATGATAAAAGAAGTTGGCAGTCAAGCAGTCAACTCAAAAGCATGCAGTGACACCGAAAGAGGCTGAAGAGAAAAGACCGATCATGCTGTGCAAGCATATCAAAGGTGCTCCCACATGCCGCCGGAATCTGGGTTCCGCCGGCCTGCAAAGTGGTGGGAAACTTTTCCCGTGTTTATGCTGGCGGGAACGCCACGGCAGCTGATTCACTGTGACAACTTTCCATTTTCACTTGCTTCTTACCCCAATCCCTAAGTGTAGTATCCCTAGAGTAAGCACCGTTCGTCCACTCGGCTACCTATTATATTGGTGCCAGCGGTGTGTTTAAAAAATTAATAAAACAACGTGATTCGACCCCAGACCACCATGGCTCAACCCGCTGCAGCTCCGTGCGACTAATCAAGATCAGAATCTTGTTTCTTGCCTTCCTGGGCCTGGCCCTGCTTATTAGCCTGCAACACAGTCAGGGTGCTAGCGTGGATCACCCTTCTCTCCGCACGGCACACACTGGAGACTCCGATGGCGATTCCAAGCGACCCGCTACCTACATGTATACTACCGGTGGTGATGGCGAAGCTGATGAGGACGACGACAGGCAGGCTGCTGACCAAGACAAGGAAGGTATTCCCCAAGACCAGCAGCGTTTGATTTTCTCTGGCACGCAGTTGGCAGACGGCTGAACCCTGAGTGACTACAACATTCAGCAGGAGTCCACTCTTCACTTGGTACTTCGTCTCCGTGGTGGAATGCAGATTTTCATCAACACTCTTCCTGGCTAGACCAAGTGGTATGTCAGTTTCGCTCGCCATCACTGTCATCTCCTATGATGCCACATTCCAACCATCGATTTCGCTCGTCTTGTTGTGATAGGTCGCTTTCTTTGCATCGTGCATGTTATATCCACGCTGTCTCACAGGAAGACACTTGGACATCAATGCAGGGACTTTCGCAGAGGTCTTCCTAGCCGCCGAGGTTACTAACGCTGATTCCAGGTATGGCATTTTCTTTCCTGTCTTCCTTCAGTCTCCCTGTTCTCTTCAGTCTTCCTTTACGCGAGTGTGTGAATCCAGTTTAGTTCGGTAGGCGTCCGACCATGGTGAGCCACGGCCTAACTAACTAACCTTGTGAGAGAAGTGTGTGAGAATCCCCTTTTACACTCCAGGTGTGTATCGGAGTAAGTTCCCACGATGCAGTGCCTTTTTTTGAAACTGTGAATTTTCCTGGCAGTTTGAGGCAGCGATGTGCAGCAATTTGGCCTGTCATTCACGTCCTGTTTGGAGGACAATTCTTTCCCTTTTGACTCCGAGAGATCGTGTGAACCGGGTGTACTTTTACTTCTATTTTATGATTTGTTATCAGTTCATTTCTTCTGTCTACTCCAAACGTTATCATTTCCGATATAATTTGCCATTTTCCGGTTGACGCTGTGTTCATAACTCTTCGCTAATTTTTGAAAATCACGAGGGTGTGATTATCTGTAGGAAGGGAGGGTGTAGTATCCATGCCTTGCTTGATTGTAGCGTATCCCCGTGTTAGCGTATCTTCGTACGTTAGCGTATCCCCGTACGTTAGCGTATGTGGTCTGTTGCCTATAAAAGCTGCTGCGCATTTCTGTTTCCATATATTTATTTTTATTACATAATAATCCAGGTGTGTACCTGAGGAAGAATAGAAAGTTAATTTGAGTTAAGCACCGTGCCTCCACTCGGCTACCTATTACACTAAGCAGGTGCATTCGACCTTGTGCAGGTTGGTTTCATCAACCACCACATGAGCTGGGAATGTGAAATAGTAAAAAAGAAAAAAGAAAAAAAAAACGCTAGCTGCGCTCTCCAGCCAACCTCAACATGTGGCCATAGCACACTGTCAGCAAAGCTGTGTGAAGGAACTGAGTTGCATCGAATGTGTCGCTCTGCCGATGGTGTGCTGTGGCAACTTGTCGAGGTCAGATGGAGAACGCATTTGAGGCGGTGGTCGGTCGGTGGTAAAAGTCCTGGCCGTGGGGCCGCTAGACCTCCGACCGGATTTCCATGTCCACGTCGGTAGTACGTACTCTGATAATACATACACTTGCTTAGTACGGTCATTGCCTGGATCACGGGTGTGTTGATCCATATTGGAGTGTATGTTGAGATAATAAGGACCTCTGATAATACATAAACTTGCTTATTAAGGACATTGTTCGGAGCACGTCTTGTCTGTGGTCCACTGTACTGCACTGTAGGTCGCCGAAGAACTGAGGGGTCAGCCTCCTAGCCTAGACCGGTCGTATTTTTCATGTATTACAGTCTATGCAGAGTTGAGTCACCGTGCATACACTGGCATGCTGTGCTAGGTGAAAATTCTAGCCTGGTCGTTCTTCGGCGCTCCGTTCTTCGGTGCCCGACAGCACAGTGAAACCTGTCTAAGACGACCGCTCAAGGGACCTTCTTGATGTGGTCTCTACCACCAGGTGGTCTCCTTATCCAGGGTCATTTGGCTGGAAATAGCATCCCTTAGTCCTGGTTTCAGTGGTCTTCTAGGAAAGGTGGTCGCCTTATCCGAGTGGTCGCCATGACAGGTTTTATTGCACTTTACTTATTCTTAGGACGTCACGATGTAACCTACCGTAGTAGTCTTTAGACCGTGCATATCATTCGCCTGGGGTGGAGGGCACTGGATCCAGGCTGCACTTGACGTGACAGTGTTTGTGTGACGTGTGCTTTGTATATCTCTTCAGATGCAAGCGCCGCTCGCCTACGCGAGCATGGGCAGGGACACGGGCAGGGGCATGACCGCCAGGACGGCGCCCAGAAGTGTCCACGCACCGCCGATCATGCGCGGCAGGGAGTCCGCGTACGCGTCGTCCGTGCCACAGCACCAACCTCCTCTACGTGAACACCAGAGGCAGACGTCGGGTGAACAACCTCGACGTGCATATCAGAGGGAGACGTCCAGCAACCAACCTCGACGTGAACACCGAAGGGAAATGTCCGCAAGCAACCAACCCGAACGTAAATACCAGACGGGGATATCAGGTGATCAACCCGGACGTGAATACCAAAAGGACATCGGCGTACCTCGGCATGAATACCAGGAGGAGATCGACCAACGTCGACGCGAACACCAGAGAGCGGCGTCGGTAGGCCACCAGTCTCAACACCCACACCAGAGGGAGGAGGCTTCAGTAGGCCGTCAATCTCGACATGCACTCCAGAGGGAGGAGGCTTCAGTAGGCCGTCAATCTCGACATGCACTCCAGAGGGAGGAGGCTTCGGCAGGCGGTGGTTCACTACCTCCACCGATGTACTCACCATACGGCGAGCGCTACGACGTGAACAAGCGTCGCGAGCCCGTACCATCACGACAGCCGGCGTACGCTAGAAACCGGCATGCGGCCGCCGCGTTCAACCAGCAACAGGGTATGTACAGGACGAGCAGCATGAGCAGCACTGGGAGCGCTGGCAGTAGCACGGGAGTCAATACCACTGTCCACTACGCTGGTGCTGCTCGGCATGACCCGAAGCTCCAAACGCCGGGCCAAGGTGGGAGGACGCATGGCGGCGCGTGGCACCCGCCGAGGCATCGGCAACCCACCAGTCCAGTACTGCTTCCCATCAGTCAGCCGTTTGGCAGAGCTGCCGCGCCGGGACAGGTTGCCATGACGAGCACGCCGAGTGCCGCCGGCAACGGCGACTCGGACGACGATCTGATCATCTTCGACCCGGCCGTGGCCAGCGAAACACTCTACAAGCAGTGTTTCGCAAAGGGGCCTGGCGCCCGTACGCACAGTCGTGCCAGCGGAGAACGTCATTCCGCGCAGCACGGCTCCTCCGACGAGAGCACTCCACCGAATTCGGACTCGGAGACGCCGAGCGCTCGTCGCAGCCGCCTGCCTCAAGCGTGGAACAGTGGCGCAGCCGGGCAGAGCCCAGCGGCAGCAAGTCAGTCATCTCTGCGTCACCATGGTAGCAGCGGCGGCGGTGTTGCCGGTGTCCGCGGCAGCGCGTTCCAACCGAGCGCTGCGGTGGTGGAAGACGGTTCAAGGTCGTCTGCCGCCCCAAGTCCCGCACCGCCGCGCCTGTCACCCGTTCGTGGACTTGAGACGGCTGCGGCTAATAAATCCAGTGATCACACTGCCAGACCTTCACCGCTGCAGCCCTCGGCAAGTACTGAAGAGACACATCGCTCAGCTTTTAAACCGGTTTCAAAACGGTACGTCGGTCGAGAACGTCTCCACCCAACGCACGGAGTGCGGCCCTGGAACGACGATGCGTCCCACCGAGCGTCGTCGGTCAGGGCGGAAACGGAAACGGACGGACACATCTCGCAGTCTAGCGCCGATCAGCGAGGGGAAGGTTGGCAGCGCAAGAGTCCCGATGACGGCACCACCCAAGCTAATCGCCGTAGCAGATCGCCTGTCGATCCCACGTACGTGGCCAGCGGTCAAGCCTCATCACTGCTGACAGCGTCAACTAGATCATCCACATCACGGTCGGAGAGCAAAGTGTCTCCGGGTGATTCCGTCGACAGCTTGGTCCCTCGCCGTGCACAAGACGACGATCAGTTCGTCATACCGGGAATGGATGCCAGTACCGCCGACTCGCCAGCCCCTGGTGGGGTCCTGAGACACCGCGTCGTGCCTCTGACCTGCATCTACTCCCAGGACGAAGAGGAACGGGACGAGGGGTCCTCTGCCAACGAGACATCTCAGTCAGGAGCCGATAAGACCAAGGCACGCCTGACCAAGAAAGGTCGAATGGAGCGGCTGGAGGAGCTCGAGTCCGAGACTGCAACCCGGGATTTTCTGCGGGATAAGTTCCGGGAGTCCCGCCAGCAGTTCAGCAGATACTCTTCCGACTCTCCCACGGGTATAGGGGGATTTCCCCATCCGCCCGGCAGACAATCAAGCACCAGCGTGCAGGGGACTTATGCGGGTGCAAACACGCCTCAAGTCGCGCAGTACATGTCTGCTGCACCTATGCTCACCAGTACCCAACGGCCTGAACCGATGATGCCTCCGCCACTGTCTCTGCCACCGCAGCCGTACGGAGATCCTACGCTAAGGCAGCAGACGGCTCGCCGGCAGGACGTTCTGGAGCGGGACGCAGGTTTCCCCTCGCCGTCCGACTCCGGAATTCTGTCCGCAGGGGCGCCTCTGATGTCCGCACCGCCTCACCAAACAGGAGGACACATTTCGGAACAGCACGAACACCGTCGACTGCCTCGCGAGCAGCAGAGCCCGAGCCCGTCCTACTTGCAAGATGACGACCCAGCTTACCCAGCTTACTTTCCTGAGCCGGAGGATCACCACGGGCGCAAAGAAACTGTGAGTCCAGACCTGCTATCATCGGAGCCGAGCAGGTCGGAGCAGAGCAGCGCTGCGCGTGGACACCGGAAGCAGTACTCGAGAGGGCTCGGCGCCCGGGCGAAGCGCTTCAAAACGCACCTCAGTGCGGGCCCTGCAGCAGCCAAGGTAAGGTGGCGCCCTTGCTGCCCAATGCTGACATTGACGCCATTGCTTACTCCCTGTCTGTATCTGAGCCTTCATACGTACAGTCAACTTTGCTAATAACGACTGCAGATATAACGACAATAACGACAAATCGCGAATAACGACAGAATTTCCACGTCCAGAGCAAAGTCCCATCTAACTGCAATACGTATAATGAGACTTCGGGTATTTGGACAGTTTGCGAATGAGGACACTTTTCTGATGCCCCGCCGAGTGTCGTTGTACGTAAGGTTGACTGTGCATGTACATGCGCACTCATGCCTCCCTTGTGCGGACCACCAAGCTACGAGCGCCTGGGTCTACCAGGTACCCTGCGAGTCACTTTTACTAGAAATATTACTACCGTTTACTTTGTGGAAATACTGACATCATATTCTGGCCCTAAAATAGGCTTCAAAACGTACGTGATTCCGAGTTGCAGACATCTCCAAGTTACGGGCAATACCTGGTCCCGGGCCGTTCCGGACAAGGTAGACATGGGTGTGCATTAGTGTTGCACTGGTTGTAAAGGCCTTCAGGTGCCATTGCGGAGTTTTCTGCTTGTTCATAGTGAGATATCGCTTGGAAGTCGAAGAAATGCACAAAAAAAACAAGAGACGGAAGGACCTCAAAAAGTACTCAAGTGCAAGCTCCTAATGGACAGAACTCTATTGACTGGCATTGACAATGAACATACGCAAGGTTGTCTCATTCTGCGTACGCTTCTACATACGTTTTCCGTGGCCGTGCGCATGTTATTCAAATAGGAAAGGTAAGCGTCAGCGTTCGGACGTTGAAAATTCTCCGTACTTTTGCTTCGCCGCCTTTGGGCAGAATGTCGGGCGGCCCGAGAGGAGTTGTGAGCAAGCACCCGTTTAGTCCGTGTGCAGCAAATGACGGTCAAGACACATCTGCCAAAATGGCTGTAAGCGCAGGCCACCTAACACGCACGCACACACACACACACACACACACACACACACACACACACACACACACACACACACACACACACACACACACATGCGCGCACACACACACACACACACACACACACATGCGCACACACACAAACACACACCACACACACACACACACACACACACACACATGCGCACACACACACGCACGCACACGCACACGCGCGCACACACACACACACACACACACACACACACACCCGCACGCACGCACACACACACACACACACATGCGCACACACACACACACACACATGCACACACACACACACACACACATGCGCTCTCCGAATTGAAAAGTTACAGTCTGGCTTAGAATCACTCCTTCTCTCACCGTCTTGTGAAGCGGACTTAAAGGGAAGCGAGCGTCGACACGAATAAGAATTTTGGAGGAGGAGTGCGCGGCTTAGACTCTGGTGCGGCGAACACACAGGAAAGAAACGGTGATTGCCAATTCGTAACTGGGTGCTGCTCCTTGACAAACAAAACAAGCACGTTGCAATTGTTGCCGTAGATGATGAATGCTGAGCCAGCAGCATTCTCTTCTCATTTGCTTGGTAATCCAGGGATGCTCTTCACAATACACAGGCATAGCGTTACCAATTCCCAGGATACAGAAGTTTAGCATAACGAATTTCGAGTTTCAAGTGCAAGCGAACATATTTTCAGCTCGCGAACTGGATTGCAAACTTTCGCATTTTTCGTTTGGAAAAGCTGTCGAAACACGAATCGCGGACTTGTGCCGGGACGGTCATAAATTTACTACCCTGCACTTTCTGTACACATGTACCTATCTGTCAACGACGTCGTGCAAGTGTGCGAATTCTGTTTCTAATCCCCACGCGCAACACGACTTTCGTCACTGAGTTTGACTTTCATCGGAGTGCGGACACGAAAGCGAAATTCGTCTTGCCAAAACTCCGTAATGTTAAATCTTCACACGCTATAACGACCAATCCTTTAGACCAGTATGTTGATGTTATGTTGGAAATACTGACGTCACGTCACATTCCAGATCTCTGGCCCTTCCGATTTAAAAAAAAACTTCCCCTTCAGAGTTGCGTTTTAACGACCATTTCTCGAGAGCAGCATGTTCGTTCACACTGTTAGGCATCACTGGTGTCGCCATTGTCATCGTCCTGGTGTTTTGTCTGCTCCCGCACAGAACGTACCGTTGCACGCAGCATCCCCGCTGTCCGCAAGAAGCCCGGGAAACGCGGGGCTTCTGAAGGGCCTGAACTTTCCCACGACCAAGCCCTACAGCGACGAGGAGATCGCCTTGCTCGTCCAGCATCTTAACAGGACGCGGCGCGTGACGGCCGCCGACCTGGTCAACTCGGCGCGGGGCCGCGTGGGCCCGACGTCTCAGCCCTCGTCATCACCGGCGACCGTAGCAGCACGCTTGCTCGCCAACAGACAGCACCAAGCGACGGCGGCGTTGGCGGGAAAGTCTGCTGCTGCTGTTGCTGCTGCCGTGCCGAAGAAGCTCAACTCGGGCGGGATGCTGGTGGACGCACAGTGGCCCATGAGTGCGCCGCTGGCACAGCCCGCACTCTACCCGCGACACTGTAGCCTGCGATCGCTGGCCCACGGGCACAGGCGGCAGCTGGAGATGCTGGCCAGTCCGTGCGAGCGCCACAATGTCGCGCGCTGGCACAGCAACGAGCTGGTGCAGCTGTTCGACCTCTCTTACGAGGTGTGCATGCGCCGCATCCTGGAACACGGCGTGGCGTAAGTGCTGTTAGCTCCATGCCTGGCTGGGTTCTCTTACATCATGAGTGGATGTCCCCTCCTTGGCTGGATTCTCTTACATCATGGTTGGATGTCCCCTCCATGGCTGGATTCTCTTCCACCATGGTTGGATGTCCCCTCCTTGGCTGGATTCTCTTCCACCAAGGTTGGATGTCCCCTCCTTGGCTGGATTCTCTTACACCAAGGTTGGATGTCCCCTCCTTGGCTGGATTCTCTTCCACCATGGTTGGATGTCCCCTCCTTGGCTGGATTCTCTTCCACCAAGGTTGGATGTCCCCTCCTTGGCTGGATTCTCTTACACCATAGTTGGATGTTATCAAGATAGACATGATGGTACTCAGCCCATGCATGTTTACGTTTAAAAAGCACTGCCTTTCGAAAATCTAACCAGATGATGATTGGGCACTGCGTAGTCTTCAACCACCTCCAAGTATCCAGCTTATATTATTATAATTACGGTGTTAAGAAAAACACGCTTTGTTTCAACTTGTGGTGATGCACCACTAGGGTTATGCAATTGGTAAACATTATAGCATTAGCTGCAGGAATTGCCCGTGCTAGCACCTGTTCTGTCGTCAAAGTTATTTATTATCCGTCTGGCATATCTCTCAATCCGTTAGTAGACCTCCACATCCCCCAGTTTTCTCAATACTAGGGAGGACCGATTCATTAGGGTTTTTCCAATTGCCATACTTGAGGTACTAACCGTTAGCTCGGGGTAAATCTCTCGACTTCTCTTGTCGATATCACTAGCTTGAGGATGAGCTGTCGATTGCTTTGGCCGTTACTTGAGATAACAGTACCTCTTACTCTCTTTTTCACTGACTGTTGTGTCTGCTGGACTAGCTGAGGTGAGAGTTTAATCAAGAGGCCCTCAGGTGTGTGCTTGTGTTTCGTGTTTGTTGTGTTCGTTTGTGGTCCCTCGTCGTCTTCCCTGGCTCTCTGATCTCCGTCATTACAAAAAATAATAGGGCTTGAAAGTGCTACGTCACAGCATAGCAACAATTTCAAAAATTCAAAAACTGGATCCACTTGGATCCAGTTTTTGTATGGGTCCAAGCACATTTCAAGCGGTCTTACCCACAGCATGGTGATGTAGCCAGTGAAACTGACTGATTTGGCTACTGGGGGCGGGGTTACAACTGGTGGCGAAATAAAAGTCACACCTGCATGCGACATGAGTGGGTTGCTATGCACCCACATACTTAGGCAATAGCAAAGTCACACCTTAGTGGATCCAAAAATAGAAATCTGATGTCAACTTACTACTCCCTGGCCGTTTTGACGTCATCACTTTCAAGCCCTATTGTGGTAGACTTGATTTTAAAAGTCTCTGGTGTTGTTTGTCGTTGAAGTCTCTGGTGTTGTTTGTCGTTTCGTCGATTTCTTGCTGGCGAGGAGAAACAGTTGACCCTGTTTAGCCTCATCGTGTTTGTGTTTGTGTATCGTCGTGAAGCAGGTTGTGACAGTGTCTTTTTTTCTTTTATATCGATGCGCTCATTGCCTGTGCTGTGCATGTGTTCGTGTGTGTGTGTGTTCGTGTGTATGTGTGTGTGTATCCATGAGGGGAGGGATAGATGCGACTACAAGTAATTGCTACCAGTTAAATACAGTGTCCCTTGGGTGTTAGTCTTTCACGGTGCGTTTTAGGCCCTTGTCTCATCTGGGAATCAAGTACTTGTGCTTCGTACTTCCGGACAGAACTTCAGAAGCGTACATTAATCTTGACTGGTCCGGTTGGACATTCCGCCTTTAAAATCCCCCCTCCCCCATACTGGCAATGTATCGGGTCTGCTGTGTATGAACATATCTAAGGGTGTGTTCGATTGGTTGCATCCGGATCCTGATAGATGACCTGGATCATTCGGATCCTCCCAGCTCCAATCGAACGAATGAGGAGTTTTCGTGCCAAAAAGGTTGATTGGCAAAAAAGAATCCGTTGGATGCGGTCAGCCCTGCTCCGGATTAGACCAATCGAAAATGTGCGAATCCAGTGGATCTGGGTGATCTAGATCCGGATCCTACCAATCGAACATGCTTGATTTTTACCTGAAAAGCACAGAGACTGATCAGGTTCCCTCGCATCTGCGAAACAGAAACATGTATCGGTAGCTGTCCGGAAATTGAGCATCACCGCATGTGATCATTATAGTACTCTCTAGGCCAAAACATCACCAGGGATACAGGGACGCTCCGTTTCCAGCGCGACAAACATCTCGTCGACACCAGGGTGCCATTAGTATTAGCAGCGTTCGTCAGTGTCGCTCATGGGAAGGTGGCCGTGGAGTAGGCGCTGCGGACCCTCGCCTAAGGGCTAGTTTGGCTGGACTGTATTCACTTCGTCTTGGAGGTGAGACATGGGGAAGGCCCGCTTTTCGGCACCGGAAGTACAGCTCGCTCACTTGACCCGACTCTGCTGAGGCTCAGAGAGACGACGACCCATACCTCGCAACGTTGTCACCTCCAAACCAGCTACATTATTATAATAGTGAGTGATAACAGTCGGTGTGTAGCGACATTATGACTGTACAGGCGTGATTTGCAGACCTACCAGAAGTGAACAACTTCAGATCAACAACATGCTTCTCCTGTTTACCTGTAGACAGCAATCTGTTTCGGCCATATAGGCCTCATCAGCACAGCTACGGGATTTTTGAAACGATCTACCGGCCATGGTGCAAAGGAGCCTCAAGGAGGCACCTGAGACATCTAAAAGACAGCTCGTTGCTCTTACCCCTAGCATCATGACCATCCTCACTCTCCTCATGGCTATCAACAACCTCCGTTGTCGTCTTTTCTCCTCTGCTGTCGATCGATTCGCCACTTGTCATTGACATCTCAGATCCTCGCCTTGCCCGTCCAGTCTAGGCATTTCCCAAATCGGCCTGATTTTTTCGCCTAATCGGCTTTTCGATCGGCTAAGAGAATGTCCAAATTCGGCCATATTATGAGCCCCAAAATCAGAATTCGGCTCAAAGCAGTACAGTCATGTACATGTACTTGAAGTGACCGCTCCCAGTATAATCACATGCACGCTGTAGTAGCACTGAAACATCGATTTTCGGCGAATTCAATGCGAAATTTGAAATTTCGGCGCAAGTATCGGTGATTTCTTGACAGCCATTGATTTCGGTGCCTTTTCCTGCTAACCGTTTTCGGAAATGCCTAAAGTCGCAGTCACCTTTCGCAGTACAGTATAATGGCTACAAAAATTGTATTTGCGTGCTGTTGAGCCACCAATACATCGATTTTCGATGAATTCAGTGCGAAAATTGCATATCTGGCGAAGAGACCGGTGAGTTCTTCAAAACCACTGTTTTCGGCAAATTTTTTGGCCAGCCGATTTGGGAAATGCCTACTAATCCAGTCTCAAACTTGTCCGCTCCATTGCTTTCTCTCATCTTGACATGCCTGTCTTTAGCGTTAATTATCACAAACATTCCGCCGGCCACAGCCATTTCTCGCTTTCGTTTATATAGAATAGAGATGCACATCATTTCTGACGTGACGACCAATTTCACGTCAAATTTGGCGTAAAACTCCAAATTTCGACGTAAGCTGCAGGTCACTCGTGTTGCTTTTCGACGCGCGAGCCAAATAACGTGAGTTTAACTTTCGCGTCGCGTCAGAATGATCGTTTCTGTTTGTTTACCGTTTGGGTTTGCTGTTGACATACTGTACTTCAGCACACGAAGCAAAGATTTGAAACAACAACAACAAAACCAGGAAATAGTGGGGCACAATGCATGCAATTCTTAGCCCAGTTGTAATTGTAATTGTCCTCGGGGACAGGTGGTCGCCTTGACAGGGCTTTACTGCAGTTCCACTGCTAAACAACTCGGTCAGGAGTTACAGTATGGCTGCAATGTGACTAGTCACACATCATGTACACGTAAGTCAATGGAGTGGAAATATCGAGAAATCATATCACCACCAGCGTTACTATGATAACAGCGTGCCGTCCATAATCACATGTCATACATAAAAAAACAAGACGACTCCATACAAAATATCAAGAGAGCATCATTGAGAGCGCATACAGTGGATTTGTTGATATTCGCTGGAAGAAGAAAAAAACAGCTCAATTGAGAGACTGGGGCAAGTTTGATATTGCGGAAATAATTATTCGTAATCATAATTTGGTCTGTGATGATGATGATGATGATGATGTATATGATTTTATAGAGCAGGCTGAGGTGTAAAGCAAGTAATTTCAAGCCGAGGAGGGTTGGGAAATAGTTGGCAGCTCAAAATCTGGAATTGACAGGACTTACTCAATGGTACAAACTACGACACGTAACACACCTTTTAGGCTTCCACACACGTACATACACGCCCGCACGCACGCACGCATACACACACACACACACACACATCATGTACACACACACATAATATATATACACACACTCACGCGCATTGTTTGCCCACTATATCGAATATAATCGTGTTCTTGTGAATAGGCACCTGGTCGAAGCACTTGCGATGGTGAGCCCAGTATACAGTTTTTAGAATACGAAATACCACCGCGAAACCTTTGATCACACAGAGCCCGAGACTGCAGTCGGTAACCCGGCTTTTCTTGACCATAATTATTTGAACCGGTTCATGGTGGGGAATCGACAGCTCTCTACACCAGCTGCGCGTGGTGTATTGTGTACATCATGCTCCTTGGGCCCGGGTTAGAGGTCCTCGGCAAATTCCAGCAGCTGGAGGGATGGGGAGAGGGGCCGGTGATGGTGGTTAGTGAACAACGCCGCATCATTACTGGTATTGGCAATCCAAGAGATAGCACCTCTCCGGACTACAATACCTCTCTCCGACAAGTTTGTTCTGTAGAACTTATAAGTTCAGGCATTGAAACTCACTCTTTGGTTTAGCATCAGCTACATGTAGCTTTGGAAGCCGGCACCACACTCATCTGGGTGAGTAGCTGTGTAACTCAATTGAAGGAGAGCAGCTGAATGGCCATTACTTCACACTTCCCGCGTCTAACGGATTGCTGTGGTACATGACGAATCGGTGGGTGGTTAAAGACTCCTCTCCCTCACCATCGTCCCGCCCGCATGCCCCGGAGAATTGCTTTCGGATTGCGCCGCTGGGTTGGTCTTCCTGACGCAGGATCCGCAGTGTATTTGCCAGCTCCTCTCCTGTGTGTGAAGCACAAACAAACGGAATGTACGGTAAAACGTCAGTATAAAGTCGAGTCACTCCTGCCTCGTTATCATACTGGAGTATACATGAATGCATCATTCATCACTACATGTTCTTCATCTAATAGTTTTGTGGTTTCTAGTGAAAAAAAAGAGATAAGTAAAGTACCCTGGACATTGCATACTATTCCCTGTGGATAATAAAGGAAGGAAAAATGCTTACTGACTAACTGTCCATTGCATCATGAGAAAGAATTTTTTCAGGACCCTGAAAATTCCAGTTCAGATACCTGACCAGAAAAACCAGTATACTGAGTAAATTGGCTAAAAACATAGTACTATGAAATACTGTAAGCCAACAAAATTAATATTCAGCACATATTTATTAGAAAGGAAAAGGACATATGGAAACGAGTTAAGAGTAACTCTCCACCACTGTAACTAGATACTACAGTCCATTTCAAAACTATAGACGCGCAGGGTTTTTGAAATATTTCAAATTTGGCTGGACCTTTTTGAGAATAGTTTTCGGAATATTGCTCAGGACCGCTCCACAATTACTCTCATATAGTTTCTAAACGATTAGATAACAGACGCCCAATTTGGAAAAAATTATGCACAAAGTGATCACAGATTTTATGTGGTATAGATGCTGGCATAACGGTTTTTGCCTAGGTACGCGTCTATAGTTTTGAAATGGATTGTATATAATTTTTTTATATACTTTTATTATTGGCTCAATACCCGAGTTTCACATAATTTATTTTCGGCTATTTTCGGCCTGATCATATTTGGACGAAAATGTGTTGCAGCCGAAATTTTTGTGTTGCAAGGTTCAGTGTGACAGTGTATACAGGTACAGGCAGAAGCAGTACAGGCCGAACATTTGTTGTAGCCGAAATGTGTTTTAGCCCTGGGAGGCCGAAATTTGAATGGGCCGAACATTTGTAGACTTAGAGTACGAATTTTTATGTCACTCGGAAGTAAGCAACACATGCAAACGTGAACACAAAAACACGGATGCACAGATGCACACAGCCTCACACATGCACGCACGCACGCACGCACAACACACACACACACACACACATGCGTTAATGCACACAAATGCACAGACACACACACAAACACACACACACACACACACACGCACCAACACATACACACACGTTTCAGTACCTGACATTCCGTGCTGCAGTAGGATACCATCCGGCATTGGGAGCAGAAGAACTGTGACTGACCTCCGCAGCCAACGCAACTCGTCCATTTCTCTGTGATTGCTGCTGGTGGTGAGGGTGTGTAGCCATCACGATGACTTGATGCGCTAGAATGCTGTTTAACACCAGTTCCTGTCGGGCCTGTTTCGTCGAGCATCACTGTCAAGGGCGGTGTCGGTGTCATCGATGGCAATCGCCCTGCGCCGCGGCTAAGAGGCGAACGGGAACGCAGGCGGGAACGCACGCCACGCGCGCTACGGGCCTTGCCACGTTGGCTGAGGCGGCCGCTGTCGGTAGTCTCCATGCTCAAGCGCAGTGGCGCCTGCCGAATCAACTCAGGCGGACCAGGCTGGTGTATGGGCATTCGTTCAGGTGTTGCTTGTGCTGCTGATACACGATCTAGCACCGGCAGTGTGTGAGAGCTAGCTGCAGCATTGCCTTCAGTAAGACTGGGTACAGTTGAGGACACTCCTAGTTGCAGCTTCTCGACGGTCTTCTCATAGAGCCGATCGAACAGGGCGATGGTTTCCGTCTTGCTGAGGTCCATGATGTCGGCTGGTTGCAGGCTGTGATGTTGATCCTGCGATGCGTGGCTGATCACGGAGCAATGGCTCTTCGGTGTCGACGGCCGTCTTGCCGCTGTGGTGACTGGCGCTCCGACAGGACTGCTGGTTGGTGGCTTGCTGGTTGGCTGAAGCACAGGCAGTGCGTGTAAACTGCTTGGTGGCGTGGGCGGGTGCGTTGGTCGTTGTTGTTGGCATGGCTGATGGGGCGCGGCAGCGTGGTGGTTGAAACTGGCCATCGGGATCGGAATCATCTGGACGCCCCGGGGCACCGGCGCCCCGGGGTACATCGGCCCCGGGTGGGGCGCGTGGGCCTGCAGCTGCATGCCGCCCTGCGCCGCCGCGGGATGAACATTGACTATGGCCACGGGCTGGGTCATGCCTGGCTGTCCGACGGGCGGGGCAAAGATGTACCTCGGCACGGGGGCCGAGACTTGGGCCCCGTCCTTGGGCATATGCACCAACTCTGGAACCGAATGGCGTATCTGCAGGAATGCGTGGGGTGAGAAAGTGAAACAAAGGAAAACAGATGTCATCAACAAATTTTGACTACGAGCTTAGATTAGAGGCAGTCGTGAGTCGGTCAAATGTCAAGTTTGGCAGGAAGCATGTGTTCAACGAAGGAACAGCTAACTTCAGAAAGTATAACTAAGCTAAGACAATCAGTTACAGTCCATTTCAAAACTATAGACGCGTACCTAGGAAAAAACCGTTATGCCAGCATCTATACCACATAAAATCTGTGATCACTTTGTGCATAAATTTTTCCAAATTGGGCGTCTGTTATCCAATCGTTTAGAAACTATTTGAGAGTAATTGTGGAGCGATCCTGAGCAATATTCCGAAAACTATTCTCAAAAAGGTCCAGCCAAATTTGAAATATTTCAAAAACCCTACGCGTCGTATTGTTTTGAAATGGACTGTAGGGCCAAACACCTTGAGACAGCTGTAGGATTTATTCATTCAGTCTTGTGAGTGGATGTTGGAATAATAGTACTCTTCATCAACTACCAGGAACATGCTGGTAAGGATATATCAGTCATCTACTCATCTTCCATTTGCATGCACGAGCATGCCCACACAAGAACACATGCACACATGCACAGACACATGTACACACACACACACACACACACACACACACACACACACACACACACACACACACACTCGTACTCAAACTCGCTACTCCTGGCCATCGCTGAAGGGGTGATAGGGAACAAGCTATGTTAGACATAGCAACTTGTGCTAGGATTACACCATTCAACAGCTTGCAAGGCTGATGAATTGACTGCCACCAATTTTAGCCTGGTACATGCCACAAGGCTTTTTCCGGCCAATGAATCCCTAATTTCATTTTTTCATTTTGTTCACACACACACACACACACACACACACACTACTACTACTACTACTACTACAGTCGTCCCTCTCTAATCCGGCACCTTTTGCTACGGCATTTTCTGCTGGATTAACGAGGGTGCTGGATTAAGAAATCCTGCCCTTTGACCCGGCCCTACCCAATTACATGCATGTATCATACGTCAAAACGCAGGGTTTTTCCGTGTCGACCCCAGTATTTGGTGCACGGCTTTATATTCTCAACTTTTCTCCAGGAATATACACAGTGATAAAGTAAAACAGAGAACATGTTCACATGCATACGTACTCTTGCACACACAAGCACAGTCGACTAGTAGTAGTAGAATTTATTATTTTACTAGGGAACTCCCAACAGGCGTTGCCTTTTTACTGGGAACCCTAGGACTGCCGGATTATGAAATCAAACTACGTGCAGTTTGAGCGATTCGTTTCAAAAAGTCACTGCCGGAGGCGGAATTCAAGTGCCGGATTAAGACGTAGGAATTGAACGAAAAAAATCGGTTTCATCAGAAAGTGCGCCGGTTGGCAAGGGTTCCGGATAAACAAGTGCCGGATTAGAGAGGGACGACTGTACTCACAGTGTAAATGCCTGGCATAGCTGTTTGCTGGTGCGGCGGCACAGCACTAGAGGGGTGATGTGTTGGCAGCACTCTGCAATTGGCACACTTCCACGCTTGTCCAGGATAACTGGACATGGTGGCAGCAGCCGATGGGTGACAGTTCTGATGTGCACCTGGGGAAGGAAGACGAATAAAAAATTGTATTTTTTTCGTAAAATGTCACTTCAGCTGGTTCTGTTTACTGCAGTCCTCAATACTGTTGTCACCTCACCACCCTTTCAAATAATTATTTGTACTTTGTATGCCTATATACTTATATGTGTACGAAATTCTCAACATACGAATTCCGTGGGAACTGGAGGATTAACTAAATTTATATCCTCATCACTGACATCAGGCTCATGCTCATTATTCCAACAAGAGAATACATCTTGACTCTTCCTTTCAATAATTATTCGCTCCAAAGAAGTCCAAGCAATGGACGACAGATAACTCGAAAACAAGAATGATTTCATTTTACAAGAGCATAGCAAAAAAGGAACAGCATGCGCACACAAAGGGGTGCACGCGTATGTAGAACAAGTTATACGTGCACACGTTACACGTATCTGTGTCCGCTGAAGAAGTTACCGGTACGCAGAAACAGTTACGTAGTGTGAGACGCACACTACAAACGAGCGTCTGCAATAGCCAAACGGAATGAAAACCGGTAAATAAATATCTGAGAAGACTGTAATTTTAATGTAAGTTAGTTAGTGACTTCAGACAAATATGAAATAAATGAATAAATAGATTCTTGAACTTTCTAGCGAAATGAGCATTTCCTACACTCCCCCCAATTGGCCAGTTATGGACAATTGTGACTAGACCCAAATTAAATGCAGTTATTAGTGATCAGCGCTTGTCTCATCTCATTTGCGTGAGCAGCTGCGCGTCTCTGCGATCTTGGTCGGCGTGCTGGAGCGTCTTCATGCTGCTCAACGTCAACCTGCTGACTGTTAGACAACTCTACGGGATAGAGGCGCTGGACTGGTCTCTTCAAGTAATGGCGCTTCCGGCCTGAACCCATCTGAAGCGTAACGGCACGAACTTGCCCGTCTCTTCCCGTGTGCAGCTCATGGACCCTTCCAAGGTTCCATTGACATCGCTTGGCTGACTCGTCCTCAATTACCACCACATCATCAAGTGACACCGCGTCTCCGGCTGTAGTCTGCAAGCTGCGATGGCTGTCGCGAAGGTCAACCAAATACTCCCGTCGCCATCGACTCCAGAAATGGGTGAGGATGCTGTCGAGGTATGCCAGTCGCCGGTTGGCGTCTCCTGGAGTTAAGTCAAAGTCCGGGTCCATTTGGGGCACAAGCTCATCCGCCTGACCATGCAATCGGTGCCCACATAGCAAGTGGCTGGGGGTGAGGGGCTCCTCGGTGTCTTCCGACGATACATACGTTAGTGGCCTCGAGTTCAGAGTTCTCTCCACTTCCATCAGAATAGTCTGCAATTCATCTAAAGACAAATGCGCGTTGCCAATGACCTTCTTCAAGCAGCCCTTCATCGACTTGATTAGGCGCTCGAATATCCCACCCCACCACGGTGCCTTCTCGACATTAAATAGCCAGTTGACCCTTGAGTTGACCAATTTCCGCGCTGCGGCCTTGAAAGTTGCTGCGTTGTCGGAAATTACACTGGCTGGTGTTCCAAATCGGGCGGACAAGCGCCGAAATGCCAACATAAACGCCGACGTGGACATTTCACTAACGACATCTAGATGAACTGCTCGAGTCGTGCAGCACGTAAACAGGCATATCCAAACCTTGGCTGGACCATTCTCGTTCCGGATGTGTAGTGGTCCGGCATAGTCAACTCCCACGTAGCTGAATGGAGTAGTCTGCTCTACCCGGAATCTTGGTAGCGGAGGTGCTTTGGGTCCTGTGTATGGCTTCGAGTTGTGGCGACGACAAGTTCTGCAGCTGTGAATAATTTGACGTATCCGTTGACGTCCCTTCACTAGCCAGAAACATGCGCGAAACTCCGTTAGTGTGGCTTTGACCCCACCATGCATCATTCGGGCATGGCACTCATTAACAATCAGGTCAGTCACGTGGTGATCCTTCGGCAGAAGGTACGGGTGCTTGGTTGTCAGAGGCAAATCAGAGTTCTGGAGTCGGCCACCGCAGCGGATGAGACCGTTGTCCACAAACAGACCGAATTCTGCCTGCCAAGACTTGTAGTGCTGATGAGACGGGAGCGCAAGTTGAAGATGGTTGATCCACAGCTTCTCGGCGAGATCTAAATCTCCAGCCGCGAGTTCGCTCTCACTCTCTTGCCGTTTAGACTTGAAGCGCTGTACGGCCTTCAGCACTGTAGCTGTCACTCTCAGAAGTCGGTTGTAATTGCTGAAGCGGGTACAGTCGATGACCAGTCCGATGTCTGACGATGGATGTGTCGTTGTCAGTAAGGCGGCTGAGTTGTCGACGACTTCCATTTCTCTTCTGCTCATCTCTGCACGGCACTCCTCGGGCATGCTACTAGCGCTGATTTCCTGTCCGTCAGATGTCTTTAGCCATGCTGGCCCACATTTCCATTTCTCGTCCAGCGCAAGTTCAATTAGCGTGGTTCCCCTGGAAGCGACGTCCGCTGGGTTGTCCTTGCCAGGACAATGACGCCAGGCTGCCGCTGGCACTCTCTCCCGTATCTCCTGAACACGGCGTCGCACAAACTGCTTCCATTCACGCTGTTCGGTAATCCAGTGCCACGTAACGCGCGAGTCGGTGTAGCACAATACATTCTCGATACTGACTGTAGGCTCCAGTGCGGTCGTCACTGATTGCACAAGCTTCGCCAGTAGTACTGCAGCTAGTAGTTCAAGTCGGGGTATCGTCATCCCGGTCAGTGGTGCGACCTTGGTCTTGGCCACAAGGAACTGCACATCTCGTCTAGTGCCGCTGTCAACGCACAAGTAGAGGACTGCACCATAGGCTTGACTGGATGCATCTGCAAAACCCCGCAGAGAGAACGCTCTGATGGCATCTGCGTCCATGTCGGCAAATGCTGACGACAGCCACCTTGGCAGCTGTAGGGTAGGTCCACCGTTGAGGGATTCGACTAGCTTGTTCCACTGACGAAGTTGAGTAGGCTCAAGTGAGTCGTCCCAGGACAGTTTGCTCTGGCATAGATCGCGACACATCAGTTTGAACAGCAGGATCACCGGTGCGAGGAAGCCAAGTGGGTCGAAGAAGCGCGCTGCTATGCCGACAATGTGACGTCTTGTTGGTGTCACTTCCTTGGCGAGTCGCGCCACTTGTGCCATGTCGAAGATGAGGGTGTCCTGCTGGTAGTTCCAAGTGACTCCCAACACCTTGTGTAGCGAGTCCCTCGTCTCCTGCGGCTGTCCCAGGGACAATTCGGCATAGGTTGGATCAGGTGAGCTCGGGACTTGCGAGTTACCATTGCTGCTGACCATTGCAAGACTGGCTTCACTGTGTTTGATGCGACGTCTGAGGTCAGGTGAGTTGGTAACAAACTTGCGTAGGTTGAATCCGCCGTCGGCCAGACGAAGCTTTGATTTCAAGTACAGCATGTACACTTCGTCATCCGTTTCACCACCCACATTGATATCGTCCACATAAGTCCCGTCGGCCAGAGTCTGCACAAACTCAGGATCTTCTTGGCTGAACTGGCTGAGGTGGTGTCTCACGGTTGCGTTCAACAGAAACGGGCTGGATGTGACGCCGAACACAACGCGGGTGAAGCGGAATACAACAATCTCGGGATTGTCTTTCGTGACATCGTCAAACCACAGGAATCGCAGGACGTCCCTGTCCTCTTCGGCGATCGATATCATGAGAAATGCCTTCTCAATGTCGCCTGACAGCGCGACCTCATGGGTGCGGAACCTCAACAAGATATCCACAATACTGCCGGTGAGTGGTGGACCTGATCTCAGACATGCGTTAAGGGACGTGCCGGCTGTTTTAGCTGACGCGTCGTACACCACACGCACCTTCGTTGTCGATTTATCACTTCGCACGACAGCATGATGCGGCAAATAGTGCGTTCGACCGACTGTGCTGTCTTCTGTCTCCACGGGTTCAATGATGCCGGTACGCAGCTGCTCTTCGATGGTGTCATTGTAGGACTTGAGCAGCTCAGGATCCTTGCGGAGCCGTTTGTGGAGACCGACGAGTCTGGACTTGCAGAGTTGGAAATTGTCCGGCAACAATGGATGATCGTCCTTCCATGGTAGTCTGACCTTGTTGTGTATCGGTAGAAAGACTTTTCATGGCTCTTTTTGTTGTGGTCCTTTCGTTTATTTTGGTTTGTTTTGTGTTCTGCTTTGACTTGTTTTGGTTGCATGTATAGTTTGTACATGATCCAAGTAACGGTTACGTCATTGTCATACGTTGTGTTTTGTTGCGCGCATGCTCGTATGCTGCCATAAATGTTAGTCTTTTTCTTCAGTTTTCAATTTACCTCGTCGTGTCCGGTCTTCTTGTCTGTCCGTCTCCGTCTTGTCAAGAAATTATGTAGAACTCCCAGTTCAGTTTCGTTGTTGTGTGTGGCGGGCCGGATGGGCAGGGAGGCTGGGCCCCTGACGCCTGGACAACATGTGCGCGTGCACAAAATTTGGCGACCACGCCAGGATTGTCAGGGAGACGAGGAACTGGAAGGAACTCCGGTGCGAAGGAAAACGCATCGTGAACAAATCACCGAAACGACGTCGTCTGAGCTGAAGGCGCTGAGCGAGGAAACGTCTGCGAGGAGTGGCTGGCTCGTCGGAGCTGAATGCGCTGAGGGCAGATGAAATGGATGAACATCTGCGAGGAGTGGCTGGTCCGTCGGAGTTGAATGCGCTGAGGGCAGGGACGTCCCGCGAGGTGGCTGGTGAAGACGACGACTCGGAGGTTGGTGCAACGGAAGTCGTTGGAGCTGAATGCGCTGAGGGTAGACGAAGTCGGATAAACGTCTGCGATGAGTGGCTGGTTCCTACGACAAGGACGGTGCGAAGGAAAACGCATCGTGAGCAAATAACCCCATGTGAGTGTGACGCGGAGTTAGAAGGTGCTCTTGCTGTGATTTGTTGATTAGTTTGATTTGATTTGTTTGAGTGGTTTGGTTTGCTCGATTTGTTTGAGTGGTTTGTTTTGCTCGAGTTTGTTTGTTAGTTCGGTTTGCTCGAGTTGTTTGAATAGTTTTTTTTGCTCGATTTGTTTGAGTTTGATTTGTTTGTCCCTGGTCGGACGTTGACTTTCGTTGGAGTTTGTTGGCGTGTCGATTGTTTATTTGTTGCCTCTTGTAGTTAGTTTGATTAGTACGCTTGCGGCGTATCCGCATATGGCACAGTGTTCGCGGTCCTCGTAGAGCCCTGAAAAGGTCTTTGGTGGGGAATATGTTGTGTATCGGTAGAAAGACTTTTCATGGCTCTTTTTGTTGTGGTCCTTTCGTTTATTTTGGTTTGTTTTGTGTTCTGCTTTGACTTGTTTTGGTTGCATGTATAGTTTGTACATGATCCAAGTAACGGTTACGTCATTGTCATACGTTGTGTTTTGTTGCGCGCATGCTCGTATGCTGCCATAAATGTTAGTCTTTTTCTTCAGTTTTCAATTTACCTCGTCGTGTCCGGTCTTCTTGTCTGTCCGTCTCCGTCTTGTCAAGAAATTATGTAGAACTCCCAGTTCAGTTTCGTTGTTGTGTGTGGCGGGCCGGATGGGCAGGGAGGCTGGGCCCCTGACGCCTGGACAACATGTGCGCGTGCACAAAAGACCTCATACCGTCCATTGTTGAAATCGATTGTCTCAACGAGTTCTTCATACTCCGTCTTGTCCTGGTCTGCAAGTGATTCAATTTCCCAGAACCTTTGCAGGGAGTCAGTGAGCTCTCGATCTGCTGCTGATGCCTCTTCCTCGACGGAGAAGACGTGCGTGGCCAGTGCACTGGTATCTTCTGGCGTGGGAAGTACGGTGGCTGGACCGGATAGGACCCACCCTAGCTTTGTCTCAATGGCCACAGGTCCGTCGGCACCTCGGATGATGTTACCCGTTGCAATAGTCCAGTAGAGGTCCGCGCCGATTAGCAGATCCACTGATCGAGTACCTGTGTCATATCTGGTGTCGGCTAGCGCCAATCCATCGAGGTGACTACAGCGCTCCACTGACGTGTGCATGGATTGGCCAGTAATCGGGTCACACAATAGCGGCACAGCATAGGCTTGTACCGCGATGTCCTCGCCGTCGGGGACTCGGATTCCAAGTTGAACTACATCAACTACTTGGGACGTTGTGTTGTCCTGGCCGAACGCCTTGATGATGACCTTACGTTGATCCAGGACCGGCAGTTGCAAAGCGTCACGGAGAGCGCTCGTAACATACGTCCGTTGGCTGCCGCCGTCCATCAACAGTCGGATAGCGGCGCTGCGATCGGACTGTGTGACATTATAAGCCACGGCCTTGGCGGTCTGTAGCAATACCGATTCCTGTCTGCGAGGGTCCACGGAAGCATTCGCAGCAACAGCCTGCGTGTTCACCTCTGCCTTCTGCTGCCTCTCGCCACTACATATGGCTACGTTGTGGCTCCCACCACACTTGACACAAGAGTATGCATTCGGACAGGTCTTTGCTATGTGATTGCGTTTGAGGCATCGGAAGCACCTGCCTTGCTTCCTCAAGATCTGTCTACGGGTGGCAACATTCGTCACTGTTACGCATCTCCCGGCAGTGTGACTACCATTGCAAAAGAAGCACTTCAGTTGCTCAGGCGCACCAGTGTAGAGTGTTGACGTTGTGGCTGGTGCGGACTTTCTGGGTTGGGCTATCGGGATGGTTGGCTTAGCTGCCGGTGCCGCTCGCTCCCTGGCACACAGCTCCAGATGGACAGCCGATAGCAGCTCACCAATCTCCCAATGCTGCTCAGTCCCGGCAATCTTGCGGCTGACAATGAGCCGGAACTCTGCGGGTAATCGGGACATCAAAACAGACGTCAACAGGGATCCATAAGACTCGCGACTCATCCCGAGGGACTGTAAACTACGAATGTGTGTCTCAACGGTGGTGTATAGCTTCCTGAGGCCAGTTACATCATCCTCGCTGGTGACAGAAGCAACATTCAAGAGGCC
Source organism: Sycon ciliatum (assembly GCF_964019385.1). Taxonomy (NCBI): domain Eukaryota; kingdom Metazoa; phylum Porifera; class Calcarea; order Leucosolenida; family Sycettidae; genus Sycon; species Sycon ciliatum. The sequence goes on along the minus strand of NC_088654.1, from coordinate 16,412,416 downwards.
CTCCATGTGGCTGGCGACAATGACCTGGACGTTGCCGAATCGTTGCTTGAGGACGTCAACTGCAGCCCTGTAATTGGCTCCTGTCAGGGCAAATCCGGCAATTGCCTCTCGTGCCTCTCCCACTACCAAGGACTTTAGGTAGTTGAACTTATCAACGTCATCCAGGGTGTCATTGCCATCAATGGCCGACCCAAACATGTCCCAAAACGAGGACCAAGCTCGGATGTCACCGCTGAACTTAGGAATCTCGAGCTTGGGCAGCTTCATCCGGTGGTGGAAGCTGCTTCCACTACTGGCACTCGTACTAGATACTACACTGGAACGCGAGACACACGGGGCGACAGCTGGCGAGTCCTCACCAGTCTCATCTGGAGCTGGTTCCCGACTGTCCAGATTGCCCTTGGCCTTGCTTGTTGTGCAGCACTCATCCTTTCCGGAAACGGGTGACAGTGACTCTGACTTTGGCTGTGAGGATTGGGAAGCCCGTACACTGGCGATATTCTCCAACAGTTGACTTGCATCTGAAATGGCTCGCGTAGCCCTGCCGATGCGGGACTCGTACTTCATAAGATAATCCGCTGCATCACAAATTTCAGATTCAATGTCGTCGTCCTCGATGGCGTCCAAAATTTGGGAGTCCAAACGCCCCAGCAAATCCACTTTCTCCCGGAGTTTCTTCAGGTCCAAAGCACAATCCTCTCTGTCATTTACGCTGAGATCTTCCCCTTGCCACTCGGGTGAGCTCCTCGTAACATAGGAAATCCTCTCTACAAAATCATCGATTCTAGATACCAATTTGGAGGCAGCTGACCGATGTGCTCCACGCAATCGAACTAACCGTTGGACCGACACTGTTGTCGTCTTTGGCTGATCCTCAGACTCCGTCTCGGCCATAATCACAAATCAAATTTCTCGGGCTCGTGTTGAAGCTCGAAGGACCATGTACGAAATTCTCAACATACGAATTCCGTGGGAACTGGAGGATTAACTAAATTTATATCCTCATCACTGACATCAGGCTCATGCTCATTATTCCAACAAGAGAATACATCTTGACTCTTCCTTTCAATAATTATTCGCTCCAAAGAAGTCCAAGCAATGGACGACAGATAACTCGAAAACAAGAATGATTTCATTTTACAAGAGCATAGCAAAAAAGGAACAGCATGCGCACACAAAGGGGTGCACGCGTATGTAGAACAAGTTATACGTGCACACGTTACACGTATCTGTGTCCGCTGAAGAAGTTACCGGTACGCAGAAACAGTTACGTAGTGTGAGACGCACACTACAAACGAGCGTCTGCAATAGCCAAACGGAATGAAAACCGGTAAATAAATATCTGAGAAGACTGTAATTTTAATGTAAGTTAGTTAGTGACTTCAGACAAATATGAAATAAATGAATAAATAGATTCTTGAACTTTCTAGCGAAATGAGCATTTCCTACAATATGTACACGTACAATGGCGCGTGCTTGTGGCATTGAAGCCGAGACCTTTGGTCGGTGGAGCCCCTGGTACCTCACCATCACCGCTGCCCAGTGCAGCCCCTACTCAGTAGTTGTTTGTTTTTGTCCACATAATTATTTGTTTTACGAGTTGGGTTTGTGAATAATAGTTTTAAAAAAATTAAAAAATGGATATCATGAGTATACTGTATTCACTAGTAGACCACTACCCCATGTACTGACCGGTTGCTCTGTGAATGAGTGGAACGAATAATTTCGTACGCAGTAAAGTGGTGTATGTGTAAAGCTTGTGGAAGAGCATCGCTGACCAAAACCAAGGCTTAGGGTCGTTTTTCTTCTCCAGGCGCTTCCTTTTTGTCAGCTCCCTCGAGCTAATGGATTTGAAATATCTTACTAGCACAGCATATCGCATCATTTTGAAGAAATGTTTTCATTGTCAGAGAGATGTGTGAGCATGAAGAAGTGGGAGCATTGGACGCGCTTCCAAGTCAACATGAAGAGTAGCAATGGTCTACCGGGGACCCTTTGGCCGAGTTTCAGTGGAAATATTACTACTCTTTTGTCACTTTTTTTGTGGAAATAGTGACGTCATATGCCATATCTATGGCCTTTCCCCATCAAAATGTATGTGATTCGGAGTTACGGACATTTCAAAGTTACGGACAGTGCCCGGTCCCGGACCGCCCGGATAAACGAGGTCTGAGTGTTATTACACTTTCATAGCAGCACTGATTTGCATTTGAAAACAACCACAAGAAAGAAGGAGCCCTTACGCTGGTTCTGATAGTGTTCATGACATTTCCATGGAATGGAAACAATCTGTCAGTTGCAAGGCCAGTCAACAGTCTCAACACCACTTCGGCTGTTCCCGATTGAGGAATTATGAATGTCCTCAAGTATGGTATCATGTTGCTGTGGCCCTTTTGTTGGCTCTTGGTGATTCGTTCAGAGTCTTCTAACAGACTGTGCATATGTAGGTGTGTAAGGCATGGCAGCTGGGTAATCAGATTTGAACGGGGCCACACAAGGAAGCTGTTGTGGCGACCACTCTGGTTCTCCTTCAGTCTATACGTGCCAATGCTGATCATGCATGCCTGATCCAGCACATTCTACTGCGAAATGCATGTTCTCCTATGCCCAGGGTTTCTAGATCTACCATGCATTGCCTTACATAGCGTGCGTTGTGTGCATGCTGAGACATTACAGCTGTGGAGCTTTGCACTCTGGATTCGATAGTCTGCAATGCAGAAATCCCTGCTGGAGTTAATTTGTCTTCTTAACTTGTGTTCCCAGTCACATGACACCCTCCAGCGGCTGTTAACACAGATATCATGCATTGCTGGATTATAGGCCACGCGTCTAGTTAATGTACATGTACATGTAACCGAGCCCTCCCTCTTCCCCAGCTCCTCTCCTCTCCCCTACCTTTGTCCCTCCATTCCCATCTCTCCATCCCTATCTCCACCTCCATTCCCATCTCCCCCCCCCCCCCCACAACCAATCCTCCACCTCCACCCCCCCCCCCCACCCCCACACATACGTCCCATCTTTCCATCCCCTTCCTCCCCCCCCCCCCCCGTCCCCATCGCCACCAATCCCCCTCCCCATCGCCACCTTCATCCCTCCATTCCCCCCCCCCCCCCAGCTCCTCATCTCCAACCATCAAGTTGCCTCGTCACTGCCACAAGAACAGTTTGCTCAGCAATGGCCGTAGATCATTGCTAGCTATCCTACCTCTGCTGCAGTCAACGCAGATGCGGAGACGGTTGTCGGCATGGTCCTGGGCCGAGCGACAGTACATGCAGTGCTGCTGTGCCATGACTGGCATATGCTCTGCTGCGTGCAGATCTGGGTGTGTGCAGTGAACACACAAACAACCACAGCACACAGACCATGGAGAGAAATGAGAACTCACATTGCACTATTAACTGACATTGTGGATAGCGCCTACCCAGTCCAATGTACTTTTTGTCTTTCAACATGATTTGTAGGTTTGTGTTCACTTTAAAAAAATAAAAAAATAAAATAAACACCAATACAGAGCGTTAGTGTTCGTGCATGGATTTTCATGTTTAATCGTCCCACTCAATTGCAGAATCGCACCGCACAACAGCAGGACGAATTAAATGCACATGTGCTTGTTTACACAGAGCAAAGTTGCCCTGGACTTGCGAAATTACTCTGCACATGAGGTACAGTAGCCTTCGGCACAGGAGCCTTGTGTCGTGATTGTTTCTGTACAGGTGCAAGTAGATGTCCACTGTGCGTCATCCAGGACTTCATAGTGAACCTCATGGCAACAACGGGAGTAAGCTTGGAGGCCATCTGCATGTTGCGCCTCCCATTGTATCAGTCTGGGTTAAAGTGACGGACCCCCCCCCCCCCCCCCCCCACCTCCCACCCATTCTGAGTAGTCCAAGATCTGAACAATCCACAGGATCCTTGCATCGGTCTGGTTTAAAAGGAAAGGATCACTCCCACATGCGGCTACTGCATGTGCATCAGGGAGTTGTAAATATTTTAGGACTCCCTGATGTATACATAATGTGTTTCCCAACAGGGTCACAGGCGACCCGGTATTCTTTTTCCAAACCGGTCCAAGTACCTCCCAGGTCGCTGACCTGGCTGACCTGGCTCTGGAGCAGACACTGACCGGGCTATGGCGATGGTTCCTGAAGCTTACAAGCATGCCAGGGCTACAGTACGGTGGAATTTTCATATTTCGCAGGAACAAGGAATGTCGAGAAAAAGAAATAGGCAGGAATGAGCAATGCTGATAAATTCCCATTGGTACTGGCCAAACAGGATGCCTTCCGCAGAGTACACGGTGGGGTGTACAAATATCAGTATTTACTGTGGGACTTGAACAGATGGAGTGCAGCTTTAAAAAATAATGTGCACTCTGGGAATTAATTAAACTTGAGGAATATGTAGAGCCAAAAAAGGACAGGACAGGAATCATTGGTGACTGTGTTCCGGTGTCCCCACTATGGATGATCACTGAGGATCCGATATGCTGGGAGAATGCATGTCTTAAGCAGGTACATCATGTATACGATGGACTGCACTAGCTAAAGTAGCTATTGAATTGGCCACACTTTTACTGAGTCTTTTAGCCATAGCCATGCATGTGCCAGCCAGTGACCCAGGCCACGGAGTCATGAGGGGCCACTGACTGAGTCATGAGGGGCCACCGAGCATGTCAACAGTGACGCAGCAGGGTCTCCCACATCCTGTCAGCCAGGCGGCTGGCAGGTTCATCCGCACACACACATACACACACACACACACACACACACACACACACACACACACACACACACACACACACGCCACACACTGACCGGATGCCCACACCAGTCGCAGGTGCAAGACTTGCCACGGGAACACCACAACACAGGGTGCGGACACGGTGCAGATACTCAAGTGACAGGCACCAGCAGCACCAGCAGCACCAGCAGCTAGCACTGAGGCTCCAATTCAGACTAAGTGTTACGCAATTTGATTTACAAGATCCGACACTTGTAAATCTCTCCACGAAACAACATTCCCATGCGCATGTAGCAGGCCATGTGAGACACACAGGGCCAGCTTCTCAGCTGGCCACTTGAGGCATTTAAGCGGAACCCAATTGTACAACCACTGTCATCCCGGCAGTGCACTATTAAGGACATGCAGGCGGCCCAGTGGGCCATGTGCTCAATTGTGTTCATCTCACAGCAGGCATGCTGCCTCCCATCTTCCGCAGTGTACGCACTGAATGAGGCCCTTGTGACAGAGCCGGAACACTACTCGAATATTACTCATATTACTCACAGCCAGGGTCTGTTTAGACAGCGGTGTTGACAAGAGAGGTGTGAACGTATGCTCATGTACATGCACATAGAAATGGTAGTGGCCCATTGAAGCTGCCAGTAGACACTGAGGAATTCTCTCAGCATTGTGATAGTATTGGCTGTATGGGGCAGGTGTCCAGTACTGGCGTATGGCAGTGTGGAGTATGCTAATACTAATACCAGCCTGCTGTATTGTCCAGTGGCACTTTGCTGGATTAGTGGCCGGACAGCATCTTTACACCGGCAATCAGGACATTACATTATCTAACAGTCTTTTACACAAGGATGCAGCCAGTCTCCTGAGAGTGCTCTATCTGATACATGCCAGTGAAGGCAGATCTAGACTGGAGTACACAGTATGACAATGGAGCAAGGCTAGCCATAGTTCGTTGCAGCTCTGAGTTTTAAGCTCTGTGGTGTCTGGTGACTACACTGGGGAGGGGGGGGGGGGGAAGGGGAGGAGGGGGCACATTTCGGGTTGCGCAATAGCACAACATCAACGCCCTCTTTCAGCATATTATGCTTTAGAATTATGTACTAAATGGTCATCTCAATTGCTATGGATACTGGGTATGTATCTGTGCAAGTGCCAGTGATCATCGTACTTACCCAGCAGCTTCCCAGCAACAACACCCCTACAGCACTACTGAGGCCAATAAACATGCCTGTCCGACTTGGCACAAGTCATGCAGGGTAATTGCCCAACAAGCCTCCCAACTCTTTCCCAACTGTCAGCGACCATCACAGTTCTACATTGCGCCCAAGCACTGACTCCACTCACTTCTGGCTCTGCTCCAGGAGCCGGCTAATTGCTGCCTGCACTGGCCAAACATGGGCGAGAGTACCTCCTGAAATGCATCGCCAGTTCTCAGGCAAGGCGCCAACCTGTGCTATCTTGGCGGTATTTGGGGGGGGGGGGGGGCAATGGTGCAGAATCCGTCTATTCTCCAGCTTCCAGGGTACGATGCAACAGCTGCGGTGGTTGTTCACCATTCCTGGAGGCCATGGCTAAGCTGAACGGTTCTCCACTAGGTCATCACCTGCCGCTCACGGAGTAGTATGCAATGCAGTAGACACTTGCGGCGCATACATGTATGTGTATGTGATGCTGAATCAACTCAAGGGTTGCCATTGTTGGTTGTCATGGTGACATAACAGCGGCATTACTAGCACTTTAAGCGCGCCTTAGTTTCAGCTGAGTGTCCACCTAGCATCATCCTTAGGGCATTTCAAACAGTAGTTAGAGCCACTGGACAATGATTTGCACACAGGCCGATGTGGCCGTAATGTAGTGCCGACCGCAAAGTGTTGCTTCTTTAATGGTAAATGGTGGTCACCGCGATGCTATCTGCAGCAATTCAAGCAGTCGCACTTGGGCTTGACACATTGCCTCACACGCTGGTTTCCCCTATCTACCTCTCCACAAGTCAAAATATATACAGCTGACCTCCCACACAAATAGTAGTTTGTTTTTCAAGCAACCATATCCCTCGAAACCACACGTTTCTGCTGTTCTTCTAGATGCTGGCAATAATGCATGCACATTAAGACAATTTGAACTGGAGAGTTTGGCTGCATTTGCTGCCACAAGCCGGATTGCGTGGGCCCAGAGCTTTGTGAAGCAATGAAAGCAAAAAACCAGCAAGAACCAAACGTGAGACAAAGAAGCTTTTGTGCGAGCCGGAAGCAGGGCCAATAGGTCTGACCAGTCAGCCATGATCAGCCCAACCCCTGTGACTGATAATGTACTTATGCCTGAGAGAGCACTGCAGCTAGAGAGAGAGAGAGCCACTAATTGAGGTGTAGATGTCAGAACACCGCTGCTTGGGATTGCATTCATGAGGATCATGAATGGTTAGCTCCATGGAGGTCCGCCCAATCCTAGAACTCGACAATGCAGGGAAACTCTGTCCACTACTACTAGTACTAGAGAGAAAACCCACAAATGCGATGGCCACTGGGATGAGGCAACCAGCCACCTGCCGCAGAGGTACTAAGTTAGGGGAGCAGAACCAGCTCAGGTGACATGGCCACTCAAGCCGCTATGGATAAGGGGAACACCTGGGAGCAAAAAGCTCTCTGAAGTCCCCTGCGCATTGCAGTTGGTGACCTGGAGGAGCATGCCTTACAAGCCCCCTGTGCATTGCAGTTGGTGACCTGGGCCAGGGGAGCATGTCTTACAAGTCCCATGTGCATCCTTCACTGTATAACCAAATACAATTGGAAATGCATGCACAGATCCCGCAATGATGTCGAAACCCCACGGCCAGCAGGGGTGCACCTTCCACCCACTCATGCATCTCCCTGAGAGTGAGAGGTGCTAGTTATTAGTAACCCTATAGATATAGCATGCAAGCCTTCTCTTGCATTCTCGGCTTCTCCGATGCTTGGTAGAGTGGTGGTGTGGTCTACAGGCTAGGAATGGGCAATCAAGCACTTGCCGCTGAGAGGATCTGTGACAGAATTAAGCAGCTCATTGCAAGGAAGGGTGGGTACCTATCCCACCATGCACAGCTCCAAGTTATACAGGCCAGTCAGAAAGACCACAAACACCCAGCCCAAACGTTTCCAGTTCAGCTGAGCTGCCAGGACACTTCCTAGCCGGAATGAGTGGGAGAACGTCAGCCCCCGGCTCCCAAAACAATACTTTTCTACGCAATGCTAAGACAAAGCATGACATCATTATAATATGTACACATTTATCCAAAAGCATGATGTCATACATAGTTTCCTCTCTCCTCCACTCTAGATCATAGTAGATGTGACACCTGGCCTCTTTGGCCATCGCCCATGGAATAAGCCTATCGTGGTCTTCTCTACCATCACCTATGTGACCGGCCTACCACGGTCTTTAAGGAGAGAGAAGGTTCTGAAGCCAGTGCGACTGCGTCATGTTCCTTTGTCAAGGTAACCGCAGCCATAGTGACCAGGTGGCTAGTGGAAACCATATCCCATCTCCATCTACATCTGCATGTTATCCTCTATGACATATCATCGCCCACAATTGATGTACAGTGAAACCTGGTTTAAGCAACCACCCCATGGTGCAAGCAAAGGCGGTCGTTAAAGCCAGGTGGTCTTTAGAACCAGGTCCCGCAATGTCTGTGCAGAACTGTCGGTGCACGGAAAAACGGTCGATAAGAGCAGGTGGTCGCTAAACCCAGAGGTCGCTTACACCAGGTTTTTTCAACTGTACACGTAGGCTTAAGATCAGACTTAGTTGATATGTTTGTCGGCAGACAATAAACTGTACATTGCATATTGCCAGCCTTCAAACGGCACCTTATGCTATGCCAGATCACACTGTTTTCTGATGATCGCTTGTAGCGCGTTAAACACTTTTTACATACTCTTATTAATGTTTCCAGTTCTATTGTTGAAGTTGACATTTCGTTTATTTATTCATTTTGCCTACTCTGCCGCTGCACGCGTGTGTTCACCTCATTGGCCTCGCTCGTTCCCTCATTTCTTTAGTTCATTTGGCTTATGCGAAGACTAGCCAAGCTTGCTTGGTGATGTCAACGCGAACAAACAAAATAATAATAATATTATTGTTTGGTATGCTGTATCCATCATCAGCGCCATTTCAAGTGGGTTGCACTTAGAATTTCCGTGACATACTGAATTCCCAGGCACGTCGATACCTGAACTTGCCCTAATACACATCATCAATACGAAATACGTGAATCAGTCAAGTACGAAGTCAAGTTGGCCGAATAGCACGAGCCGCCAGGGTGGGGAGCAAACCCTTTCCTACACACCATCAAGGAGATGCTGATTTCCAAGCCAGCTGCTTCCCTAGGCCCTGCCACCACGAGTTAAAACCACAGGTCCTCTTTACAATTACCAGACTTGTATAAACTGCTCCTGTAAGCACAGGCATTCCCGCTGCTCACTGTCCAGATCCCCTGGTTGGTCATTGGAACTGTGTAAGATGCGTGGCAATTAGCAAGATCCAGTTTAGAGTGGTCCCTCTGGGTTGTACACCCCATTCACTGTATAGCTACTAATAATAATATAATCCCTGTGCAATGCAATGCACATCTATCTGTTCATACTCTCAGGACTTATCAGCACCCTTATCTAGGGGATTGCGTAATAATTAGTCATCGAGTTCACCACACTAAGCTCTGCGCTCTGAGCTGGGGAGGATCATTAATTTAAAATGGAGGTAATCACGAATCCATTGGTTCTATGGCAAGTATGTGCTCCAAGTTGTGGAGTATGAATGTGATCACGATCCAGCCCGGAATGAATTGATCCCATGGCCAGATCAGGAAACTAACAGCAGATGATTCAAGTCTGTGTGTGTACCGGCCATCCACCCACGTTGCACAGACTAAATGCCACACACACCACTGCCATTATACTTTACAAGCAGATCAGCATGCCTGTTCAGATGCCCACCCTGAAATGCATGCTTTCATCCAGCTTTCACGATCACAGACAAACGCCAGCCAGGTACGTGCTTTGCACTGTTCCAGGTTTTGGTTTCCCAGGTTTATCCCATTACGTGCATTGATTCCAGCTCCACGATTGGCTACCCGATGTCTGTCCACACGTTGGCATCCGGCGAAGTGTTACCAGTCTGTGTACGTCTGTCCGTTGGAACTCTCAGCAACTGGACATATGTAGCAGCAGAAGTACCGACAGTTCCCGCACCATTCACAGAGCCAGGCCCGGCCAGGAGGGCAGGAGGTGAGAGAGCGTACCGGTGCCTTCCGCTGCCCAACTGCTTCCCTGGCACCGGCTGTGACAAAGTGTGCTTGTGGTTATCAGCTCTGCGTCCACCACTGCAATGTCCAGTTGCAGACTGGCAGAGGAAATTGACTTCACACCGGGGCCACTCGGAGCACGTACCTACACACGTTTACAAGTGGTCACGCCACACTAGATCGGCCCTGACACCTTTGAGAAGCTATCACCCGGGCAGCGCCCACGCAAAGCAAAGCTCGCAGCTGTGTCCCTCAGAGAAGAACCACTGTGGTGCAGGTAAACATTCACGAACCGACCAAAACCGTTCTTAAACCGTTGTTGGTTAAGGTAATCATTAAAAAGGTCAAAACAACTCTAGCCTGTAGAGAGCTATACACAAGCCCTACAGTGACTACCTATGTCCAACACAATCTACTTACACACACTGCTGCATGACAACACTACATTTACAGACTGTATTCACAGACATTTTATCTCCTTTTCTTCCTGTTGTATATTACTCTCCGGCATGTATTTACCGCCATATTGCCAGGTGCGTGTTTACCAACATATGAGTAAAGTTCTCGTAATCTCTGATAACACTGCATTGTACGTGTATGTCCAATGCTACGCACACTGATCAGTGTTATAACACTAGGCCAATACAACACACACTGCTACATGTTTTAACACAAAACTGATCCAATACAACACACACACACACACACACACACACACACACACACACACACACACACACACACACACACACACACACACACACACACACACAGTGCTACATGTCATAGCAGTATGTCCAACACAACACATACTGCCACATTCTAACACTACATGTATGTCCAAGGCTTGCACGCTGTGAATGCGCCAAGCATTGGCTTGTATTGCCTGTCAGCCACTTGTCAAGCACTTGATGCTGAAACTTGCAATTCACACTCATCACTGGAGCACTTATCTGCTTGCTTGCAGTGATTTGGATTGGTGCATGGCGGTGCAGATGATGACTGGGCTGGCCACAATGCAACCATCCTGCATTCCATGCAAGTGCTGTCATCACTGCTTCTATGCCTGTCTGTTTGTGACCAGTAAGAGGTATGCCCCCCCCCCCCCCCTTACAATGTTGAACCTGGTACAGTGGCTGGTACAGTGGCTGGTACAGTGGCTGGTACAGTGCGTTTTGAATGAATGGCTGCCATTACTCCTACAGTGTAAATGCTCAGGATTGTGCGTACTATCACATGTCTATTACCATGCCAATGCTATGTTGTGAAGCCACCATACAGGCCAGGAGTGCACCGCAACAGGATGTCCTACTTGACCAACCTGAGTGAGGCACGGCGGCATTCTGCCCTCCATTCTACCCGGTATGCCACACACCCACCCCATGCCCTCTCAGCAATTACTATCCCAGGCCAGGAGAATAGTTACCGGCAACCAACCCTGTCTTGTGCCAAGTGCCTGGCATGGCAAGGGGTCTCAGCTGCTGCAGCCGCATGAAATGCACATGCACACACACACACACGCACGCACACACACACACACACACACACACACACACACACACACACACACACACTCTCTCTCTCTCTCTCTCTCACTCTTTCTCTGTGCACAAAGACATCCGGGCAGGTGCTGTTCCAGGGATCCAAAGCAACCCATCAGGGCCACGGCTTGAGTATGCAACACGGGGGGGGGGGGGGGGGGGGGGGGATAATGATGTAGATACACTTGTAAAGGGAACTTCTCAAGTCCAAGCACTCGAACAGTTCACAACCATATGCTACCCAGGAACTTGTGTGTTTACTACTAGGCACAGATCTGAGCGTGAACAACACTGCATCTGGCCTTTACCAATACAGTGGCCAGCTCTCACACACCAGGGGCCCACGGCACTTTAACTGTACTGCACTAGGGGGGGGGGGGAGGAGCAGCAAGAGCCAAATCAGCATAACTATAATATTTATTTCTATACCCTTCCATTGTGCTCACAGCAGTCAACCTAGCCAAGGTCCGGGATTTTCAGTGGCCCGACTCAGCCTGTCCCCTAAACAATATTTTTGACATTCCGGCAGCAGCTGACCAAGGCCAGATACTCAGTTGGAGAGCCTTCTCTGAAACATTCAGCCTTGGCATTGGGTGTGTGGGGAAAGTAGAATGTCGTTAAAAAAACTTCCCCAGTCAATGCCATGGGTCAATGTGACAGCAAAGCCAGCAGCAGCATCGGATGCAGTGTTTATTGGGTGGTGGCAAGTAGGCACTTGAATCCTCATCCACTGGACACCTGCTGACCTGAAGACCTGGAGCACCAGTACTATTAGCTCTAGACCCCGGCTGTGCACTACACACGCATTGACTCTGGGAGGTGATTTCAGTCCAGCAGCCACACTGTATGCAGACAGAACTGACCCACCATATCCTCACTGTGCATGCCCATACCGCTAGTGCTGTATGCAATGTACCATCCCATTGGGCACAATACAGCATACCCAAATTAATAGTTTATAACGGGGGGGGGGGGGGGGTGACAGCCTAGGCCAGCAAGCGACACAGACTGCCAGTGACCGGGTTTGGCAGGAGATTGCCATGCTGATAACAACCAAGAACACCTGCACACATGCATGGCAATCTCCATTTCTACAGTTAAACTGCCAGCCAGCTGCAATCTTCTCCATCCAAAAATGCTGTCACGGATCATAAGATCAACGCAAAGCCACTGAAGTCCTTGGTAACAGCTTGTGCTTGCAAACTTCTAGTGTGGATCTTTTCAAAGGCTATATCTAAATAGCTTTTATCCTCTGGTGCTCCTCTTAATTGTTGTTGAAATTGTTTTAACGTCGCATCACAAACAGATGGTTTCGCCACCTTTGATAAAATGCGAACGACAGAGGGAGGGAGGGAGAGAGAGAGGGAGAGAGAGAGAGAGAGAGAGACGTTGTCCAGGAACGACTTCAAAACATACCCGTGTGCTTCCCGACTACCCGAAATGATCCCCAGTGGCAAGCCTTGCCAAGCATAGCATACAGCTAGCCTCGATTTGCACCTCGCGATAATAATTTCAAGGTTGAAAACTTCAACTATAACATTACCCAATTTTTAAGCTTCGTTGAGGCCATTTCGTTCAACCCAAATCACAAATATTTGGCGTACAACAAGTTAAAAAACGGTGTGTCCTATGTACAGGCAACAACGTATTAGAACAGCTAACGTCAATATGAGGAGCCGATACACATGACGTTGACTTACCTGGAGGTCCGCCGGGGTCTTTGTGCTGCATTTGCGGATGATGATATTGTGTCTGCATTGGACTCGGCCCCACAGGCACTGCTAGCGCTGCTGCTGCTGCTGCTCTTGAAGCTGTGACTACCACTGGATGGGGCCCGCTTGGTGTTGTGGCCGTCTGCTGCTGCTGCTGATGTGCTTGCCGTTGCTGCTGCTGCTGCTGCCCAGAACCCGCTCCGGTGCGATTCGCTAGAGAGTAGAGCGAATGGTCGTCCATCTCCTCGCAAACGCTGGCTGCCAGCTCTGGGTCATCTTGCCCGGTGGACGCCAGTCTCGCCAAGTACGGTATGTAGCGGCAGGCGCGTCGCAACGTGACCAGCTGGGACAACTCCTCGAACTCACCGCGAGGAAGATTTTCGCGCAGTTTGTTGAAACCCCGCCTTATCTTTCTCCAGCGCAATCTCTCGCGTCTGTTGCGCTTCTTCTTCATGCTCTTGATGGTTTGCTGTTTAACTTTTTCGCGGTCCATGTCGGTAAGGTTGGCCCCGGTCAGTTCTCCTTCGTCTTCTTCCTCCTCTTCGCTGTCGCTTTCGTCGCTGTCCGACATGGCAGTGACTGGCCGGCCGCCCGCGGGTGCCGCCGCCTGCCAAGCCCCGTTGCCCTGTTGCATCTGCTCCGGTGTTCCCATGATGCCCGGTTGGTTGCCCACAAGTCCAACGCCATTTGTGGTGACGTTCGCGTAGGGAGTCCAGCTCCCTTGGGGCGCGTTGGCGTGTCGGATCATTTCTGAAGCTGCTGATGGGCTGCTGTTGTTTTCTTTGGCTTCGTCGTCTGTAGGAGTTTTACCCACTGGGCTTGCTTGCGTGCTGCTGTCGAGTGAGGGAGGCGACGTGTACACAAGTTCTAACATTGCCTGAGCAGCTGCGGTCTCGTCTGCCTTGTGGTATGACGGGGCACCGATCGAGCTGCTGCTACTCGCTCCTTGATCATACGACGTTTCAGGTCTGCTGCTGCTGATGGTGGTGAAGCTGGTGTGACCGACGTCGATGGGATTCACAGGAGTACTGCTGGTATCATTAGCTGAAGGCCTGCAATTACTTGCAGCGATGCAGGTCGTACCACCTCCGCTGCCAGAACCCTTTCCGTACGCGGAGACCGTGCTTGTCCTTTTCACACCCGCTACTAGCACTGGTGGGTTTGCTGGTGGCGTTCCCGTAAATGCCATTATGCATCGATCGTGATGGAAACCTGGGCGCTGCACGCCGCCCGTTGGGATTTTGCGGACTACTATTGAGTCGACCGGGTGTGTGGGGTGACACTTCCCCAAGGCACTTGCGAAGCTAGTTCCGAAGAGACTTTGGAACGCGTGTCACGGTTGGCAATGCGAGAAACTCCGATTTTACACGAAGGTGAATATGTCCGATATCTTCCGCTCGACTGCTGTCACCGGAGTTTTTGCTAGCATGAGCAGATTACGTACACACATAAACACACGTACACACAAAAACAGGTTAGAATCAACAAATCATTGATGTTCAGCTTCTCGCAGCAGCCACAGACGTGAACCCGCTCACCTTGTCTATACCTGTATGTCGATTTCACACGTACCGCACGCGCGAACAAACTGCTTTGCAGGGCCTAGTCTGATCTGGCAGCTACCGTCCTTACATACGCTTCCCTCTCGCGCCTTGACTGAGCGGAACTCAAAGGACGACAGATCCCATGTGCGAGGTACTGACCACTACACTGCAAGGATCCGTTCTACTCCGGGTTTCTTGACAGCTTGTCCAGATCTGTCCGTGACAGGCTTGGCCGCCTTGAGGGTTTTTTTGGACGCGAAGTCCACAGCAAGAAAACAGAACGTCTGCGAGTGCGAGAGAGGGAGAGCGCACTCTGTGTAAACAGGAACACGAGAGAAGCTTGTGGATATGAGAAGCAATGACTGAGTCGCAGCTGCCACAATACCACCTGATCGTGTCAGCCTGATCTATGTGCCCGGGTTGTTCCGGATCGGGCAAATTCAGCAAAATGTCGCCCTCCTAGCTCCTCTCTGAATCATGCTCAATGTATTGTGCATATTCGGCCTCCCCGGGGTGCTGAGCCGGTCAAGTCAGGTTCGACTTGCACAGGAGCTATCAGCCGCTCTAAGAATATCTATGGACCTGCCAGGGACAGACGCTGAATCAAGCGTAATAAATGTACATGCAATCGTGGTCGTAAAGCTAAAAGAAGCAGTTCAAGCACCGCCACTACCGCTATCGTCATTGTTGTGGCTGTGCACGTGTTACAGCACAAAAATGGGCAGCCAACGCTAGACCTGTGCGGATGGTGCAGACGCGGACCTCATTCTGCACCGTGGTCCGGTCCCCAAGCCAAGGTGCGAAGCCGTTGTGCGTGTGGATTGTAGGTGCAGCTACGCCTGTAGGTGTGTCCTGTGCTGCACTCTACCATTGACGTTTCAGTGTAGGAAGAAGCATGCATGCTGCTATGCATGTTGCTCTTCTGGCCACTTGAGACTCAACATGCGCTCTCCCTAGTAGTTGTATAGCTCGTCTGAGCAGCAAGAGAGAGAGAGAGAGAGCCCGCGAGTGAGGAAGCCCCATGGCCCAGTTCCCACACGTACATGTAGATCTACACTTACTTGTGTCAGCTGAGCACAACTGATTGCATAAACTGTTAGACGCAAAACATGTGCAACCACCATAACCCTGTAATATTACAGTACTAGAAGATCCTGTGAAAATGCAGTATTGACGGTTTCGCTGTACAACGCCTGGAAATGGTCGCGCATGGTGCACCAGGTGCAGCTGGCAGTTTGTTGAACCACTTCGGAGAGGCCGACGTTTGTCACCTTGCTTTGCAGCTGCACCCACACACCGCCCGCAGTTCCGTGCCCATGGCAATAGCACTCGGGAATGAGTTTAGTGTTTTTATGATCCGGTCCGCTTTCCAACGGCCAAAGAGAGTTGGAAAGCTGGTGCCTTTGTGGGTAACTTGAACATATGCCATTGCCGAGCCACCGTGCACACAGCAGAGACTTCTGTGTGTGTTATTGTTGTGAAAGTGGACCATGATGACTGCTGTCCCATTGCACTGTACTACTGGTACAAAGTTCTTTTTTCTTTTTTGAAGTTGTTCACAGGCGACAACAAGCGGTGTAATGATCTCACTTTCTCACTTCCTGATTACCCCCCTTCTTTACCAGTACCCTCTTCGCTTGCTTCTACTCAGACTTCTTATTTAACCTCTTCACATTAATCTTTTTTTATCTTAATATTTTTCTTCCTTTTAAGAATTGCACGCTATTGTACACGCATTGTACACGTATATTTATTCTCGGAGACCCCCTTGATTTAGGCTTCGGCCTTTGGGGAATCCCTCAAATAATAATAATTATAATGGCGGCACGATCTTCGTGTACATGTTCATTGTATGAACCTTTTTTCCTCTTCTCCAACACACGCACGAACAGTTTATGTCAGCTGGGAAGCCGAAACTTCCAAACCTGTCCCGCCGTTATAGTATTACTGTCTCTGCTCGCTTGCTTGACGAAAGCTGGACGAAACTCTAGCGTATACTGGATGTGTGTGATTATGGTCGCAAGGAATATTCGGTGATTTGATTGATATTCGTTTGGAAATGCAATGGAAGGAATACTTTCCCCTTTGGAAAATTCGTTTGAAGGAAGTGTACGGTTAATGGTTGATCAATGGTTGTATGGGCATCATGACACATGCGCACACTCTGCTCAAGTGTCGATCTATTGTAGAAGTTCTAGAACGGATGGAGTGGCATGTACATGAGCTATATGTTGAGAAAGAGGGGGGGGGGGGACTATGACTCACAGGAGTAGTGAACATTACTCCACTGTCAACAAATTACTTGGTCCACAACGACCAGGGACTAGCCAAACCCTTTAAGCTCAGGTCAAAACTTTCTTATGAGCAGCTGATGTATTGTTATTTCCCGCCTACACCTGACTCGTACGCTTTTATTCCCCTCAGTAATTGTCACCGTGTTCCTCT
>NC_088654.1:16382295-16394953 GCF_964019385.1 Sycon ciliatum | reverse complement strand
CTGCTGCTCCCCACTTACTGTAAACCGCCCAATGTTAGCGTCCCAGAATTTTTGCGATCTCCCAGAACCAGCGAGTTTACGTTGGCAAATGTTCACGGAGCACTGTGGCCACACATATACACCCACTGTAGAAGTTTGATTTCATGATGGTTAATATTTGCGTTGTACTCTTCTCGCAAAATTAGCAAACATTTAAAATATGAAAAGAAAAAGGACCTAGGAACTACAAGTTACGCTATAATGATAGCTTGCATAGACATCGGTCCTCCCGGTAGGACCATCATACACAGACATGCTGCATGGCCTCTGTTCTAACATTGACCTAAAACTTGACCCTAAACTGTTGCTAAGGGGCTAATGAAGAAGTCCGCAAATTTTAGACGTGATCGCACAAGGCATACTACGAAATTCCATGGTAACAACCCATGGTAACCATGGAAACGGAGTATGGAATTATGCATTCCACGGCCTTGGCAAGCTAATAAAAACATTAGGACCTCACCACAATTGATGTGCCATGGTCAAAATTCACTTTGGACAGAGTTGCTAGCGCACCGACAGGATTATGTGCGGCCATTTTGACAATCGGTAAAATTGCGCATACGCAATGCACTGGACATAGCCTTGCATTTTGCGCCACTACTTTGTCTGACAAAGACCTCATCTCAACAATTGTTTAAAAAAATTTCTCAACCAAAAGCACTTTTGCAGCTCGATTTCTTGGGTCCTACCCGTAGGACCCGTGGTCCTACCGGTAGGACGGTATGCAAGCTATCAATAATGTCCACTAACACCACCAGTTACCGTATTTTTCCGGTTGTAAGTCGACCTTTCACAACTAAAAATAGAAGGAGAAAGTGTGGGGGTCGACTTAAAACCGGGATTCGACTTATAACCGGGAACTATCAGTATCTTACAAAAAATGACCTGTACTGCATGCACGAGTGCACCATGTGTACACATTTTGCCAGTTTATTGGTCTTTTTCAAGGATTGGGACGTCATACCCTCCAATAAGGAATGTTTACATGATTTGTTGATGTGTAAGTAGCAGGGAGTGGTTAGTAGTGCTTCTTTGGGTGAAAACTTTAAAACGCAGAATTGCTCCGGATACGGGGGACGACCTATAACCGGGGTCGACTTACAACTGGTAAAGTACGGTACTAAACAATCAGCTTGTAGTTCCTCGGTCCGTTTTCTTTTCTATAAAAAATTAGTATAAATTGATCCTTATACTCCAGTCCGGCATTATCGATACTTTTCATGAAACGAAAAAATAGTTTAGTTATGACCCGCACCAAGAGTAGATAAACAAGAGTGTGCAACTCTGGATCTTTCCTGCAGATACCCCCGCCCACGGCGGAATTTTTTGTTGACGTCACCTTTTTTCAGAGAAACGCGCATTTTGCTGCAGAGCAGTGTGAGAGCACGTGCTGGGCACCGACCTTGTGGTGTAAAGTTAGTCCGGGCGATCGCGAGTGCACGAGGGAAAACTTTCCAAAAGGCTCGCAGCGCGTGCGTCGTCGAAAAGATTACGTCAACAAAAAATTCCGCCGTGGGCCAACCCATCCCGAGTTGCACACTCTTGTTTATCTACTCTTGCCCGCACCCACCCACCCCTCTGAGCGAAAAATATATAGACTTGACAGCTAGAATGGATTGCTGTTTCAGCTATCAACATTTTTCATAACGAAACTCTCCCGGACCCACCCACCCATAAACGAAACTTTTCCGTTTTGTGTAAAAGATTGATAAAAATAATAATGGACGGCCCCGGCCCCTTGTACTCCGGAAAAATACAGTAGGTATGAGTAATTCTATACCAGGAGGGGATTCCCCGGTGGCCATGGGGAGGGTCCAGGCCAGTTGCCATCGGCCTAGTGCCCTCTCTTGCGTGATGCGAGTTGCCAATATGATGCATGAAGATTTAGTTAGAATGGGCCCTTACGCCTGAATGTGTCCGAGTGGTGTGTAGAGAAAGGGAGAGCCAAGCGAGGCTACATGCAATGCAAAGCCACAGAGCACAGCTGCATGAATACCCACGTATTCTCTCACAACACTGCACAAGCATTATTGATGTACACCAGTGTGCTGGTTTCGATCAACTGGTGAAGCAATTGGCGTTGCTTGCAAATGGCCAAAGCAACAGCACCTGCGACCGGGTGCAATGACTGCTGATTGTCGTTATTGATGTGCATGGACCACTCCGCGCGGGTCCATCTGCTCCCCAGCCATCGAGGGAGGCATGTGAGAACATCACCAGATTGCAGGGTGGCTGAACCAGTGACTCCCCGTTCCAATTGGACAGTCGCTCTTTCCACCACTGTAAATGCCGCCTGGCACCGGGTGTCTATGGGGTGGTCCCCTCGTACGACTGGGACTCGCGAAAAGGTAGGATCTTGAGCTCCTGGAGATGCCGGTAGCGGAGAGACGCTGTTAGCAGACCCGGAGAGAGGAATGTCAAGCGCCCCAACAGACAGGCCGTAACCTGGGAACAATCACCCGTGGCTGCCGCAGAAGCTTGGTGGCGCTCTTGGCGAAGCTTCCGGATCTTCTTGGGAGGTACAAACATCGCCATGGCGCGAGAGTCCATTTTGAAGCCCAAGAACGAGATGCTCTGGGCAGGAGTCAACACGGAATTCTTGAAGTTGATCAGATATACCAGTTGATTCCGCTATTTTTGAGAGATTTTCCACACTGCGTTCAAGACTGCTCATTCCATTTTCCACTTGATCTGTTGCACTCAGTACCGCCGTCTTTGCATTCACCATTTTTCCTTTCAAACTAGCCAATTTGTCATTGCATTCCGAAATACGTATAACAACCTTATCTCCGTATTCTTCCTCTTGTTTTTTGGTTTTTCTATCCTGCGATTTCGATGGTTCAAAATCATTGATCAAAGTTGCGAACGACTCGTACACGGATTCACACTTCGTAACGGTGGCGTTGAAGGTTACACAAAAGGCACTTATCTCTTCCAACTTTGGCGTGTCGTCAGTCAGCAGCCTGTCGGCTTCCACAACCCGTTGTTGCGCGACGACCGGGTGAGCCTCGAGTAGCTTTCGTTTCGTCTCGGCAAAGCCACTCACAGATTCCGATGACTCCGACGTGGCAGCTGTGACCTAGCACCTACATGTAGGCCGGGTTTCTGCACCAAAAATATATCCAGTCTCTCTGGAGGCGTGGGTTCGAATCCCACCGCTGCCACCAGTGTTAGCTCTCCCGGCTAAATGAAGTCCCCTCACACCAGAACACAGGGGTTTTATGGTATTGAATTATGGAAGTATTTCGACAAGAGTGTAGACAGGAATGAAAAGGAGAACAGGACAACGACAACTCAAGACTTGACAGAACGAGAGATCCACTGAAGCATGCGCTCTTCTATACGTGGGTGGCTCTCATTGCTAAGGGAAACGAGCAGGAAATACGAATAGTGAGTATATACGTCTCTATTATATATGCACCTATTACAGCACCATGAAACTAACGTCCTTCAAATCCAGTTTGACAGGCCAGTCGTTGGGCTGCTGGAGATCGAGCATGAGATTCAAGCCTTCCATCTTGAAATGCTCGTAGCCCACGAAACCGTTCAGCGCTTTCAAATTCACCACGGAATGTTCTTTGCCGTAATCCTTCTTTGGAATGGTGAAAATATGGCTGACAAATTGATGAGGACACTCTTGCACACGCGTGACGGCTCCTTTCAGCTCCAATTTGTCCACTTTTAGCCGCACAGCGAGCGCCCTGTCTTCCTCCAGAGACAATTCTCTGGGCTCTGTACTTGGTGGGAGATCGGCCACGAGATCCAGCTTCAGGCCCCGCACCGCATCCAAGACCTACTGTCGACCAGGTTTGCACAATAATGCCTCAAACGTCCAGCGACCGGAATTTGGGGAAGCGGGGGCACAAGCAGAGAGTGTGTTCCAGCTCGTAGTAGGCTGGACGTGGATGGCCGCGAAGATGTGGATTGAGCTGGGAACGCGAACCATCCGCGGTCAGGGTCATCAATGACCCTGACCGCGCACCAGAAAGGACCGATTGCCTCCACGCCTGTTTTTTTGAACTCGCACTGTTGGAAAAATGCCCTTCCCACCCTCCAAACCTGCGAACGCTGGGCTGCGAAATGGTGCAAGTGGAGTGAATTATGATAAGAAGCGACTGGATTTCATTGATCAACGCTGTAGCTTGTGTAACACTTTGTATTTGTATCCTGTCTTTCTACTGTGACCCATGTCCGACGGCAGGTACGCACGGGAATCCTCCGTCTGTCCACCAAGTTCATGGGCACGTGTACGCTGATACAGGCCGCACTGCCGCGAATCCTGAACGACGTGCCTGAGGAATTCTTCGACAAGACCAAAAAACATCTCGAGGTGAGTGGAAAATACGAAAAAAATCCGTGTTTGGGTCCCAGTGTTGAAATGGTTGTAGTCAGATTTGCAATGTGACATTTTGCCTGCTGGTACCCTTAGACCGTTTGATTTCACTGAGCTGAAACACTGATTCCATCAAATTTGGAGCTTATCGTGTTTTGCGTCTCAGCTCTTTACTTACAATACTTCCTTTTCTCAGTTTACGGATATTAGGCCACCCTTTCTTTTTTCGTTGTTTAACGTCCGCGCCCGCGTACCTTTTTGCCTCCGACCGGAAAAAAAAAACAAGAAAGAAGTAGTACCAATAATATGCGAAGTTGTAAATACATGATTGTGTAGTTTCACAGTGTGCCGATCATGACCTTAAACTTATAATCTTGCTTCCCGGGCATGCCTTTGTCTTGTGTTCTTTTTCTTTTTTTGTTGGCTTTTAAATATCGTACGGTGTGTGTCCTAGTAAAAATCCAGATGTAATGATATCATGACATGCTAACTCCATGCTATGTACCTGTTTTGTTGGATTCATCAGGCATGTGCTCCAATGTGCCATCAAAGAGTGTTGTTCTATGCCTGCAAGTGCCGTTAGACCCAGATATATTGTATATATCACATGCTTTACTGGTCAAAATGTTTGATTGGGGTTTCCAGTTTTTGGAATGGGCTTTTGTTTTTTTTCCGCCCTCCCGCGTACCTTTTCGCGAAAAAAAGGACGTTAAACAATGAATTAACAAAGGGTGGCCTTATGCACTTTATTAAAGGGGAAGTTAAGGCAAAAATTAAAATTTCACCAGTTGTAGTCTTCGGGGTGCTGAGTCGAATGGTCTTGGTCCGAGAAAACTGAGACGCTCCCTTCCTACTTGAATCCCAATCGAACTCGCGCACTTCCACCGAAACTGGGTGACTGCGCCCTACTAGATGGGGATTTGTATGCAAAATGTCACTAAAAGCGCCATTTCGTTCTTATAAAAGCACGGATGACCGCGATTGGCCCATATGTTGTAGTCTTTTGGACGCTGAGTCGACTGGTTTTGGTCCGAAAAGGCTGCGATGCAGCGTTCCTCCTTTATTCCCAATCGAACATGCTTGAACAAGCGGTCACGTGCTCCTGGGTGCCCAAATCACCTGGTCACCGCACCAGCAGGCGACAACTTTCACACCAAGGTTCAACTCGAGTTCAACTCGAGTGACAGGACTGCACCCAAAAAAGGTCAAACAGGCTAGTAAGTTGTACCCTGCAGGCACGGTGACCAGGTGACTGGCGTACGCAGGAGCACGTGACCGCTTGTTCAACCATGTTCGATTGGGAATAAAGGAGGAACGCTGCATCGCAGCCTTTTCGGACCAAAACCAGTCGACGCAGCGTCCAAAAGACTACAACATATGGGCCAATCGCGGTCATCCGTGCTTTTATAAGAACGAAATGGCGCTTTTAATGACATGTTGCATACAAATCCCCATCTAGTAGGGCGCAGTCACCCAGTTTCGGTGGAGGTGCGCGAGTTCGATTGGGATTCAAGTAGGAAGGGAGCGTCTCAGCTTCCTCGGACCACGACCATTCGACTCAGCACCCCGAAGACTACAACTGGTGAAATTTTAATTTTTGCCTTAACTTCCCCTTTAATACGAAATATAATTGAGCATCTAGATCCAAAAAGGGGGCTTGTGTCATTTTTGAGCATTTTGAGTTATCTATACCATGGCATTGCTGTATCCCAGCAGATCATTCTGTAAACACCTAGGTCCAAAATCTTCATCTTTCACAGAGTTATGGATGTTTCAATAAGTGATTTATACATCACTTTATACGGAAAACTAAATGCATTTTGCTTGCATGTTGCTCGATACTGCGCGAAACGACATAAGCCCCCTGTTCGCATCTAGAGGCTCAATTGATTTACAGTACTATTGTGAGTAAAGAGCTGAGATGCAAAACACGATAAGCTCCAAATTTGATGGAATCAGTGTTTCAGCTCAGTGTAATCAAAAGCCTACGGTCTAAGGGTACCAGCAGTCTACCTTGATATTGCGGATTTCTGTTCGACTATGATTTACGCATGTTGTTGTATTTGGTTCTTGTCTTGTGGAGTCCAGTGTCTGATGTCATATATGGTCTAGGTGTACGCGCGAGTATGGTGTGATGTGTGACGTTTATGGTATGTGGTGCATGCAAGAGTACGCGTTGTGAGAGTGTGAGGATGTGCTTCCGTCTGTGTGAGAGTGACTGTCGAGTGAATGCTGTACATGCGCAGTGCTAGTTTGGTCTGGGAATGAGAGTCAAGTGTGATTCGTCCGTGGTCTGGTTGTCTTGGTCTTGGTCATGTGTTCTGTACGTATTAGTCCCTGATTGGTCGTCCCGATTTGTCGTCGCCATATTACTGCTTGTTCTTGTTGTTTTCTTTGAGTCTTTTCCCGGGAGTGTTTCCCGTCGTTGTTTTGTCCCTTCACAAAGTTTGTCTCTCTCCTCCTGCACCCTCACCATTTGAGCCAGAGCACGCCAAAATATGACCACAGACCAAAAATTCGATTTTCAGTTTTTTGTTCAAAAATGATCTAACACACCTAATGTTCACTGTCTGAAAGTTTTGGATTGATCCGACATGTCTAAGTGTTGCTACAATGGTATTATATGCAGCACTGTTGAAATGGTGAAATTCTATGTGCAGCAATGGGATTGTCATTTTTGCACACAATTGATATGCCCCTTGGTTCATCCTTTCCGGGTCAGTTCCTCTGTCCAGGGTCTTATAGCATGAGCTGACAGGTACTCAGCCACATCCAAATTGTCTATAGGCAGCTGAGCTGGGTGTCCGAAATACCTCCTGTTTGGAGCACCACTGGAGAACCGCCAGCGAAAACACGGTCGACATCTGTAGATGGCCGAAGAAGTTGGCACTCCATGTCCTCTCCATCACACTCCACCTGTACTTTCAGATATACAGTATACACTGCTGCACACAGTGTTCCTCAACATACTAGACGTCGCACTCATATTCCCCACACCAAAGCCCATCTGCACACGGTTTTCTCCGCTCGCCAGAGAGTACTGTTTTCGCTGCATACTGCTCTTGCTAGCGATGTTCCGCATACAGGTACTCAAATTATCGACTTCAGCAAGTTGAGGGAGCAGCAGAGTCCAGTGATTGTTTTTGCACTTGCAACCAATACTGGCATTGTCCCGGATATGTGCAGCGATGTCCATTCTGGCCAAATCATCGGCCGACTCACCTCGAAGTCAGTGTCGATGCCAATCGCT
Organism: Sycon ciliatum; assembly: GCF_964019385.1. Taxonomy (NCBI): domain Eukaryota; kingdom Metazoa; phylum Porifera; class Calcarea; order Leucosolenida; family Sycettidae; genus Sycon; species Sycon ciliatum. Next base: position 16,387,328 of record NC_088654.1, on the reverse strand, counting down.
TGCCAGGTTGTCATCAGAGTAGAATTCCTCGTCACTGCAGATCGTGGGACTACCAGCATCAATTCCTTTTACGCTCGATGAAAGTGTCGCCCTCAAATGACTCGCCGCTGTAGCCATCATCGTCTTCCTTCTGTTTCCGACTCGAATCCTCAAAATATTTTATCCTGCGCATGGAGTGCGATGATGTCGTCTTCTTCCGCTCCGCAGTACATTACTACTACTAGGCTCTTCTGTCGATACATCGATAACGATCAGTTTTAGGCGACTCAGCGCAACATGGAATACAAACTCTAACAAATAAACTTACTTGCAACAAAGAATTGCATCCGGAACAGTTCAGTCGACCGAGGAGAACAACAACAGCGACTCGCGTTGCACTGCACTTCGTATTTTTTTGCCGCGGAATTCAAATCGCGATTATCTCGACTTTTCCAAAAAAAGCTGTGGTCATGTTTTAGCGCGCTCGGGCTCATTTATTGATAGCATAATAAGTACTGAAGAGATAACCAAGAGTTTGCGTTGTTGTGTGGTGGGGGCCAGGGGGCATTGGCACCCAACGTGGGGCTCGAACCCACGACCCTGAGATTAAGAGTCTCATGTTCTATCGACTGTACGTCCATTGTCGTGGTAATTTCTTGTGTTAGTGTTTGGCTTGTCTGGTGTGTGTGTGTGTTGGAATTGGGGATTTTTTATTTATTTTACAAGCAATACATGGCTGGGGTAGCCAATGACCACTTTGCGTGGCGATTGCAGGGTTTTTATAGCCAACCATGGGATCGGGAACTAATAGGCGGTTGTAGCTTGTGCTAGATGACTTGAGGTGACCGTGCCACCAGCTGCTCCCCGTATTGCTCGAAGAACTCTGATTCCCTACCACACTCTCCTTCCTCTCCCTCTCCCCTCCTTCACTCACCCCCCCCCCCCCCTCTTTCCTTCTCGCTTTGCAATTGAATTTTCTGTGGGTTCCGTGTGCACAGGAAACGTCATCTGTGATGTTTGAACGCTTGTCAGCAATACCGTGCCTGAAGCCTATCAAACCTGTCGGTGCTATGTACATGTTGGTGAGTGAACCGTGGTGTGTGTGTGTGTGTGTGTGTATGTGTGTATGTGTGTGTGTGTGTGTGTGTGTGTGTGTGTGTGTGTGTGTGTGTGTGTGTGTGTGTGTGTGTGTGTGTGTGTGTGTACAGTAAATCCTGTAACTACAGACCACCGTGACTAGCGACCAGCCTGGTACTACAGACCACCGTGACTAGCGACCAGCCTGGTACTACAGACCACTTCGCCAGGCATGGACGGTCTCACATTCATATATGGTCGTGCGGTGCAAACCTCTAACTAAGGACCACCTGCCTCTAAAGATCGCTTTCTCTGGCCCCAAGGGGTGGTCGTTAGTCACAGGCTCTACTGTATGTGTATCTGAGCTGACTGTGGTATGCACCTAACAGTTACTTTGTTGTCGTTGCTATTGTTCAGGTTGGTATAGACATGGAGAAACTGGAGGGCATGAAGGATGATCATGACTTCACAAGACAACTAATGGCCGAAGAGTCCGTGTTCCTCTTACCAGCTAGTGTGAGTTATATCCTCAACGGTGTCCCTCCTATTCGTGATGACTCTCTATCACCGACGCCTCACACAGATTGGTCACTTTGGTGCTCAGGGGCGTGCATGAAGAAGTAGGATGCCCATTCTATATGTGAATGAGTGGTGTTGATGGTGATGTGCTCGTGGAATTGATCGCATTGAGGAGTAGCTTATTTCCCCGATTACAAGTCACACTCGGTTGTAGATCGCACCCCCTTCTTTGCCTTTGAAGTTTAGTGTAGAAAGGTACGACTTACGTTCGGGGAATATTGTAGCGGTTTGACTGATACTCGATGCGCCGTGAAAGAAAAATATATTCTTGCCAGTGTGTCACATGACAAGTAGGCCACCCGCGTGTAGTCGTATGTACCCCACCGCCAACCCGGTCCTCTGCTTGCCGGGCCTGTAACTTGGATTTGTGTGTGGAACGGCAAAGTTCACATTGTTGCATGTACAGGTAGACTCCCTCTAATTCGAATACGGTTTAATTCGAACATTCCGTGTAATTCGAAATTTTTCGTCGTACCGATCTTCTGCAAGTCACTTCAAGTCAAAATCGAATGAATAATTCGAAGTACGAAAAGTGCGCCGGTTGGATAATTCGAACCCAGTCTTCGTACAGAAGCGCTGTTTACAGTACATTGGCTATGTCCTTTGAACGCTTATTTCGAAGGGAGATTGAGTTGCTATCCTTGTAATTCGAAGTTCATTCTTTTCTCCTTCTCTAGCCAAGAGTAGCTCAAAAATTGATTGATGGTCCGCTGCAGGATCGACTATAGCGTTCAAGAAACCCACCTTCTCTCGAAATTTGATTCAAGCCCGTGCTAGGCAAATTGCAAAGGTTTGATTGAAGACGACTTCTTCCAGGTGGCTGACTCTCTTCGCGGATCTCGATGGCCTTTCTTGCCGCGCCAGCTCGTGCGCGGGGATGTTGGCGAACAACAACACTATTGTCGTAAATATTGTCGATGCCTATGCTCAACTTCGGTTCTTCAGAACGACGTGCTGCTGTTCGACGGCCTTTCATGACGCGGATTAGGCAGCGCAGTTCTTTTCCGTTGAAATTGTTTCAGGAAAGCTGCAGTGATTGACAACTTCTTCACTAGAAGATGAAGATAATGTCAAAATGATTTTGTGTCGATCCAGTGTTTTGATGATCCGTTGTACATGACCGGTACGACCACCTATGTTTCGTTGATGCAAATAAAAATGTGCAAAACATATTCAGCATGCGATTTCAAGCATTTTGACATACATATCAGTGCATGGGGCTGCATTTGGATAATTAGAAGTTCTGGATAATTCGAAGTTAGGGCCTGGCTATTTGAGGTTCGAATTAAAGGGAGTCTACCTGTATTAGTGTGTTGCATAGTGCGTTTCGAAAGTCCAGACCTCTGGTTTCAAAAACCCGTTAGGCCAGCATCTATACTACATAAAATCTGTGACCACTTTGTGCATAACATTTCCGAAATTGGGCGTTTGTTATCCAATCGCTTAGAAATTTATACGAGAAAAATTGTGGGAGATTCCTGAGCAATAATCCGAAGAAATCTCTCAAAAAGCTCAAAACAATTTGAATTATTCTAAAAAGTCTAGAGGTCTACGCACTATTGGGCAATCCCCACAGACTCTCTAAACCTTTTACAGGGTGCTCTAGGTAAGTGCAGGAAAAGAAGTTGAATGAAGAAAACGGAAGCTGCACACAATGTCATTGTGTTTTGCAAAAGAGGCTGTGGAGAAGGCTGTTAGATATGGCGAAAGAGGCTGCCTGGCGGCACTCGCACATCTGTTGAACGGTAACCATGCTTGCCAATTACTCTAATTTCAGAAATTTTTGGTGCTCACAATTTTCGGTATGAGGGCTAAAAAGCAGGTTAGGTGAACAGAAATTTCAGGTACAGAGAAGCAGTTCCCTATTGGATTATGTGTGTTAGTGTTTGTTCGGTGTATTGGAATTTTAGGTACGAAGCAGATGCTCCGAAAGTGCTGAAAATAAAAGTACACGGAAAATTTGTGGAAATTATTAACAGTACATGTACATGCCTCCGACCGTGACCCAAGCTGGTTTTGTAGCTGGCTTTGTTGCCGTCCTGTGTCTTATTGCTGCTTGTTCGCTTTTATACAGGTTTTCCTATATCCAAACTTCTTCCGCGTCGTACTTCTTGCCCCGGTTGAGCTGATGGTTGAGGCTACCGAGCGTATCAGCGTCTTCTGTCAGAGGCACATGCGCAAGGAGTCGAGTTAATCATTGTACTCGTCTACGATGACATCGCGGCGGCATTGTTGTCTTCCTATGATGACGTCATCGTGCTCGTCGATGATGGTGGCATCGCGGTGTCACCGATTGGTGTGATGCTCTTCTTCCTATCACGATGACATCATGGCATGGTATTCTTGCTATGATGACGTCGATGACGTCATCATGTTCTTGTTATGATGACATGATTGTATTCTATTGTGCGGATGTCTAGGTTAGGTTTTTTTCTCAAGGTGTGCTAGATTGTAGATACGTGGTGTTTTCTGTTATGCTGTGCTAGGACCTAGTCGCTGTACTGAGTGAGTACTTAGAATGATGAAGTAATAGTTACGCTGTGCTGCAAAGCTCGTCTCCGCACAGGTGCGACGACGCGGTGTTGGGTGGTGTGTTGATGTACTTCGGCACATTTTTCCACTCGCACCGTACCCCTAGGTTTTCTGTTTAATCGGCTAGGTTTTGGTACAATGGCAGTGGGCGTGCGTGCCTTTATTATCTAAACCCCCTCAGTTCCGAAATATTTCACTTTTCTAACTGTCTGACCTGGCTGTTCAATGTATTTGATTTCAGAGTTTTATGTCAGATTCCATTCAAGAATTATTATCCTGATACATTCATTTCCCAGTGGCTGTAAGCCAAAGTTCAATAATTTTTGGCACAATTTTGTAGACTACAATAATACTTTGGTGCAATTTGACAAGTGAAATGGGGGAGGGGGCAACAAAATGCTGCAAACCGGTTGCAGTGCCGAGGTGCAAAGTGGTGGAATATGAAGTATTATGAAAAAGGTGGGACGTAACCGACGATGACAATTTTTAACACTAAAAAATGTCTTTAGCAACCGTTCCTGCTAAGAGGATTGGGGAGGGGGTAGGGGGATGTCGTCCAGCTTCACATTGATAAATGGGGGTGGTTGTCTTGGCAGCGGGGAGGGGTGAAAGGGCCCTGGGCCGGTAACAATAAGAATGAAAAAAGAATAAATTACAAACAAATACAACAGGGACATGCCGACAGGATGACTCCACAGGGGGCGACCCGCATGATTAACTAGTACAATGCGTACAAAGAGCAACAATGCTAACTTCTCCTACATTCTACGTCATAGTGAACCAATGAGACGATAATAATTCATTATAGAAATAATTATAGAATTGAGCTTTTACTAACAAAAATTGAACAAGCAAGAATCATCATC
>NC_088654.1:16364795-16372295 GCF_964019385.1 Sycon ciliatum | reverse complement strand
TTGCAACCGGCAAATTTGTTATTTCTCACCTGGTGTTCGTTTGTAATCATTATCTTTACCAGCTTGCAGTACATCAGTCACAGCCTGGATAACAACAGGTGATGGAGGTAGGTTCTTGTAGAATGTCGGATCACCTGCATACAGTGAAGGGTAGAGTCAAAGACAGAAAGCACGAACGCACACACATATGCACGTACATACACACGCATACACACTCGCATGCACAAACGCATGCACACACGCACACACATACATACACCATGTATATGCCCGTCGCAAGAGAAGCACGCAAATCTGCAAATGCACTGGGTGTGCACCCACAGATTTTATCTTATAGCAACGATAGCGAAGAACATCTGATTTAGACAGATCAAGACTAGCGCCAGATAACCGTCTAATCCACAGAACCGGCGAAGCCATGCGAATCGACTCCCCAATGCACCCCTGGTCTACACCACACGGAGTACATCGGCATAAAATGGCCAAGACAGTTAGTACTCAGTTCTTTATGCACACCCTACACTTGTTGGGGTAACCAGTATAGACAGCACGCTGCTTTGATAGAAGCAGACAGACACTAGTTGGAATGGTACCTTGTGACGTGACATTGGAGTTACATTACCAACTAGCCTCGTCGGCTAAGTATTGGGAACCCACAGCCCACAGACACACACACACGTGCAGCAACGCACGCACACACACTATAATAGTGTCCGAAATGGGGGTCAGCCAATACAAAAATTACTGCAGAACGGGGGGGGGGGGGGGGCTCAACTACCGCTGGCATCAACAGCTGCTATCGTGTGTTACAAACATTCAATAGCTGCTTTTTTGTTACTTCAAGTACAAACAAACAATAGCCGCTAGCCGGTACAGTATTGTGTTAGAAACACAGCGAGTCTTGCTACGAATCAAATTTCGCTCTCGTTCAAATTGGAAGAAAAAAACAGTTCGTAGAAATGCACCATTCGTGTGCATCTAGACTCTAGCTCCAGCTAGCTCCGGACTTACTAGCACTGCACCCGAGTTCAGCCCACATACGTCACTTTACCTATGTTCAGTTTTATGAGCTCCTTGTCGGGATTCGGTTGGAATTTACCGTGGTCTACCAACTTCCGAATGGGATTTATGCAGTGCCGCGATTCGAACGAGCCCCGGATATTCCAGTCCTGTTCCTGGGCCATGGCGGGGGAGTTGTGGAGTCCGTGAAAATAATAATACTTGTTCTACACCGACGCGCCTATGCGGTAATTCGTCCCGTCCCTTGTTGCTTACACGTGGCACACAAACCAACAACTAAGTCAACACTAATCAGTGTCGTGAAACAACTCCGCAGGAAGGCAAAGAACTAAGTAAGTTGTCAGAAGGAGGGCTCCTACTATCGACTACGCATTCTACAGACTACACAGGAAAGCAAACAAAAGAGCTGCTGTGCCCGTCGTCTTGACAGCTAGCTAGTTTTGTAGCACAGTCTCAAATTTTTTGTTTGCCTTTTTTGCATTCAACATTTTTGCATGAAGTCAGCACTGCTGTAGCGATAGCATCGACGCGTGCATATGCAGCATAATCCAGCCCCCTTCCGTTCCCATGGTTCCTGGACTGCGTACCGCGGCTCCGGTCAACTAACAAGATAAGAATGCATGGTACATGGTGTCGCCGTATGCATACTGCACGCGGTATGCGCATGTGACATATTACTAGTAGTCATTGGGTCCACACACAGCTGCGTAGCCGTAGGTCCACGCAAATGCACGGACGGCCGGTGAATTTTGTGACCAAGAGTAATAAACTGTAATCTTGATGCGACTGATTGATCAGGCTAACAGAGCACGAGAAAGGTGATCAAATACAGTCCTGTACATAATCTACCCAGACGGCCAGCTATACTTCAGTAGTGCTTAGGGTAGATCCACAGTTACCATGGTTACCCAGCCAGGACAACCTACAAAGCTGTAGCTATGTAGTGCAGTGAACTACTTCCAGAAAGACTCTCCTAACGCAAATGAGTCTAGTAGTAATGGCTACTAGTGAAGAAGTCACTTGTAGTTGTACGGGTAGAAAACGATTCCATAAAGAGCACACAAGTACCGTATTTCCCCGATTACAGGTCGCACTCGATTATAAGTCGCAGTCGCACTGCCAGTACCAGGTTTGAGCCATAATGTTTTGATATATTCACTTCAGTAGTAAGTCGTGCATGCTCCTCGTTTGTAAGTCGCAACCCCTTTTTTACCCTCGATTTTCAGTGTAAAAATGTGCGACTTATAATCGGAGAAATACTGTAATTGTGGAGAGAAAGCAAGAAAGAGAGAAAGCAAGAAAGAGAGAAAGCAATCCGAGAAGAGTACTAGCAAGAGTCCATAACCCAAGAGTATGCAACTGTGATCTCTTTTCTATGGGCCAACCGCGCGGCGCGCTGCCTTCATTACATCATTCAGCTGCAGTCCGCGCACTGCGGAAAATCAAACACCGCACTTTCCCTCTAGTTTGAAATGAACTTTCGTACGGAACTGGAGTTCACGCGCCAGAATTCAGAGATTGTGTAGGTACTGGAACGAATCGAGCAAAAACGGATGGGCTCGTGCGAGAAATTGAGAGTTTGAATGCATGCTTTCAGAGCGTGATGAAGGCAAGTTACGTAATGAAGGCAGCGCGCCACCATGCACCCATAATCACAGTTGCATACTCTTGGGTTATGGACTCTTGGTACTAGTACTTTCAAGTATATGAAACTGGCGTAATGACTAGTACTGTAAAGTCATGATCACCAGGGAGTTGTAAACTTAGTACTACACTGAAATATTCCACTACTCCCTGGTGATGGCAGTGTACATGGTATAGCGAAGCAGTTACTAAAAGGGACACAGCTCTTTTTCGTTGCTGATTTATTGTGGCAAGCACATGATGACGATCAAGGAAATACAATACAGCTAAGCGTATATTACAAAAGAGGCACAGTGTTGGCTGTGGCAAGCAACATAGCTCAGAAGTTAGAGCATCACTGGCCCGGTTTAGGGAAGGGTCCCTGGTTCGAGCCCGGGCACTGACAGTCAGTAATTCTCTGCAGGATGTTTTCCTTTTTCAACTCAAGGTCCTAAAGTGATGAATAGGCTTTGCCACACAAGAGAAAGAGAGAGAGAGAGAGAGAGAGAGAGAGAGAGAGAGAGAGAGTGAGCGAGAGAGTGAGAGAGAGAGGGAGAGAGAGAGAGAGAGAGAGAGAGAGTGAGCGAGAGAGTGAGAGAGAGAGAGAGAGAGAGAGAGAGAGAGAGTGAGAGAGCGAGTGTGTGTGTGAGAGAGAGAGAGAGGGGGGGGGGGAGCTGTGTTGCAACTCCGAGTTTCACGTAGCCACGATCATCAGGCAACTGATATAGCCACATACATTATGATAGAAGTAATATGAACTCAGATGGTGAGCCAACGGAGTATTTTAAATTGAAACACGGAAAACGGTGGAGCGCAAGTTATGCGTTAGAGTTCACGACTATACCAAATTTTGAACAGTCAGACGCGTAATTTGGCACAAAACTGACAAGGAGTCCTGAGACATTCCATGGAGTGATATGATCGACCCTTTACTAGTTTTTAAAAATAGAAAATTGAGCAAGCAAGTATCACCGTGCAGTGTGCAACGTGTTCTAAGGGTTAGAGACTGTCCATGAAAAGAGCAGGCAATGGCCATTGAAGCCTCTAGTAGACATCACACTCACGTGCGGTAGTAGATTGAGGCTATCCACAGTACCTACTTTACCAGAAGTGGAGTGGCCGTCGAAGCGTCTACGTCGAGTACATATACACCACACTCAAACTTAGTACTTGCAAGTATACCACGCCCTGCCTGCTCATCCCGCGTGGCCTTCATGTGCCGATGGAGATACATTATCCAGGAGACGTGTCCGTCAACAGGACTTGCTTGTACTCACACCCAGTAGCACAGTATCACCCTCTCTGTTTCCCGGCCTACTCCGCTCGTTTGGCCTTCATGCGTCGCTGGCAGAACGCCGCTATGCGATCCATGGCCTCGGAGATGAGAGTTTCCGGTGCCAGCAAGACAATACGCAAGTAGTTGGGATACTTGAAAATCTGACAGAGAAAGAGACATAGAGAAAACAGCAGACAAAAGCAAGAACACATCTGACTACCCCGTAAAGGGAATCGTCTTCACGAGACAAACATTTGGAGAAAGCAAGAGGCCTGGACTGTTCGAAGACCGGATTGAAGAGGGTTCTTGTTGAGAAGCAATCCGGGCAATAAGGTTGCTGTTTCTCACGGTGCCCACACCGTCTACACAATTGCTTTCCACAAAACCATAATTATCTTCAGGGTGTCACTTCCAAGATGGCCACCACAAATAATGCTGACTGATTGAGGGAATGGAAGGGGGAAAGTCTGAAGAAAGAAATTGACTGCCACCACCAGGACTCGAACCAGGGACCCTGGCTTGAGGCCAGCGATACTCTAGCCGCCGGTCTACGGTGTAGCTGTCGTCCCAACCGAGACCGTTCAACATTTTCTTCAGGCTTCGAGACTTCAAATAATGTCGGTCATATTTTTTTCTTCATTTCAGGTCCACACTATGTAATACTATTGAAAAGTAACAACACCAATAGTATTACATAGAGTGGAACTGAAGTGAAAAAAATATGACCGACATTATTTGAAGTTTCGAAGTCTGAAGAAAAAGTTGAACGGTCTCTGCTGGGATGACAGCTACACAACAATAGCTCAGCGGTTAGAGCATCGCTGGCCTCAGGTGACGGTCCCGCCACTAGTATACTAACACAGCCAGGGAGGATGAACACGGATTCCTCGCTCATCAGCTGCTCAGCAAACTGCACATCATCAGCAATGCCGTCCAGCTGGTCCACGTTGATGCCAAACTGGAGAAGATAAATGGAAGGCAGCCGGATTGAACAAGCGTTTCGGAGATAACAACTTCAATTATCCATCAAATGGCGGGCACCGCACAGTTTGTCCTCTTGGTTGAGATATTGCAACCGGAATGAACACTTATTTAGTTACTCATGTGGATAAGGAGGGATAAAGAAATCGCCGAAAACGAACCCTGGTCACACCCCCGTCCGCTACCGGACATATTGTGCCGACTAAGCTATCGAATCGGTGCTCTTTCCCGCATCCTGGTCATCCACCGGACTAAGCCGGGGTGAGCATCGCAAACTAATGCCGAGCTCAGGCCAAACAACGGGACCAGTGACTCCCCGCTAGAGTGCGACTCAACAAGAAGGAGCACCATTTGTGTCTCCTTCTCCAAGTTCCCCATGGCCGGGTTGCATGGACCTCATCCGCGTCCTTGTCATTGGATCTGTTCAGTAAGTTCAGCTTGCAAATTCAAATGAAACACACAACCAAAGGGACAAGAACGTTCAGCTTGAAGTTTCAAATTGAATACACAACCGAATAGACAAAAACATACCAGCATGTATATGGAGCCCTGTGGCTTGGTCGGCAAGATACACGGTACTGAGGCGAGCTTCTCATAGGCTAATGTTGACGTGGCCTGCAGTGGAGTGTACCGAAATACGGGCCGATGCATGCACATACACACACATACACGTGCACTTACACGTACACATGTATGCAGACACACACACGCAGACACACACACACACACACACACACACACACACACACACACACACACACACACACACACACACACAGAAACCCATGGACAAGCACATATGCAATTGACAGTACAGCACAGTGCTTCAGACCATCACTCCCTTTCCCACCTTTCTACATGCCGTAACCCAACAAAGCCACATCATATCAACATATTTATAGCAAAAATGGAGACGTTTCCTCTATTCAAATTTTGCAGGTAATTCAAAAATGCCGACAGAAATTGCACTTTTGAAGTACCAGCCCCCCCCCCCCCCCCCACCCAACACCATCAAGAGTTCCAGTACAGTACTTTTGGTCGCCGAAGAACTGAGGGGTCAGCCTCCTAGCCTAGACCATTCTTATTTTCATGTATTACAGTCTATGCACAGTTGAGTCACCGTGTATACATTGGTATGCTGTGGTTGGCGAAATTCTAGCCTGGGCATTCTTCGGCGCCCCGTTCTTCGGCGCCCCGTTCTTCGGTGCTCCGTTCTTCGGCGCCCGGTAGTACTGTACTGGTTTGAACACATGCCAAACAAGGCAGCGAGTATCCAGGGAAATTCAGGATCTTACCTCTAAATGTCTGTTGGTGTTCTGGAAGAACTCATCGGGAACCTCGCTGAGAATACGAGGAAGTGCAGCTTGGATGGGTCCGCACGAGCCGAGGATTCGTGCCCACAGGTTGTTCAAGCAGACACGAACCTGGAGTGGAGACAGTGACACACACAGACAAACACACACACACACACACACACACACACACACACACACACACACACACACACACACACACACACACTTTGAGCCGGGCGGGAGGACAGGAGGACATGGATTTTTAAGGAAAGATTGTACTACACGCGGTTTGGAGACAACATAACAGAAACACCAACAGAAGAAAATTACAGATCAGTTACTCACATCTTCCAGTCGGCCATGGTTGTCATGGAGAATCAGCCAACCAGTCCTCCAGCCTGGAACAAGTTGACTGGGCAACAGCACAGATGGAACCATTGGCAACATATTATATGTACCGATGCCCATTTTTAAAAATAGGTTGCCAAAATATCCAAATTCTAGCGAGGTGCGGTTTTACACGGAATATCAACAAAAAACCGAAAAGGGGGTGTGTCGTATTTTCCGGAATGTATTATACACTCGATTCAGTCACGATATTCCACTGATGATAGTGACAAGAAATTGATTATGGAAACTTTTCGACTTCGTTGAAGTTTGGTGATGACTGCAGAGCTGAATCAATCTAGTGCTCTTTTGAAATTGCTGTCTCCGCGTCGTTCGTAAACATGGTTATGACTTTAGGCAGAAACACGTCTACTGTCTTAACACTCTGATACATACCTTTTACCAATACCAGAACATGTCAGGATGGGTACACGGTCAGTGAGGCTGGCCAGCGCGTGGAACTCAGCACCGCCAAACACCTAGCACACGGTAGAGCGGCCAAAGAGGTGGACAGACAGACGAACACACATACACACACACACGCATACACCATGTACCATGTATACGCCCGTCGCAAGAGAAGCATGCAAATCTGCAAATGCACTGGATGTGCACCCACAGATTTTCTCTTATAGCAACGATAGCGAACAAGATCTGAATGAGACAGATCAAGACTAGCGCCAGATAACTGTCTAATCCACACAGCTGGTGAAGCCATGTGAATCGACCACCAATGCACACGCATACACTCATGCATGCAATCTGAAACACATGCACACACACACACACACACACACACACACACACACACACACACACACACACACACACACACACACACACACACACTCACACACACACATGTGCAGAGCACACAAGAACCTACATTCCACAATCTACACACTCGATGCGAGTGTC
>NC_088654.1:16337295-16359795 GCF_964019385.1 Sycon ciliatum | reverse complement strand
ATTGGCGCCTAGCGGGCGAGTCGACAGGTACTTCGATGCATGTTCCCGCGTCACAATAGGGGCGTTGGACAGCGAAACATTCAGGCCAAAGACCAGCCGCTCAAACTGGTAGACGTCTGATTGAGTATTTCTCTCCGGTGGTCGCCACAAGAAATGCAAGTACGGTTGGTCCTCGGAGTGATTTCGAATCTGAAGGTACATCTCCCCAATATCACAGACGATGGTTACCGAGTTGCGCCGGAATCCGAGCAGCACTTCCAGTATCTCTCGCTGCAGCCTAGGGCTCGGCTCTATGCAGTCGCTGAATACCATGCTGTAATTGTCGGGCAGTTGTGATTTCTGGCCATTCCACTGAAGGTGAATCTCGTACCCAGCCCCGTCGAGTTGCCGCATTGACTGCTCAACTTCAGTCTTCACACTGCGGTCCTTCCTGTGCCAGGAAGGCTCAGGGCTGATGCTGCCTTGATCAACTTCCCGTTGCCGGTTCAGCTGTACGCCACAGTAGGTGCTGTTGGCGCGGGTTGGTCGATCATCATTGTTTAATACTGCTCCGATACATGTCCAACCTAGTGGCGTTCTGCGAGCTAGCGGTTCTCCGGGCTTGCCATTGACTTCCTCCCAGCAAGAATGCAATTCACTATGATCACTGCCAATTATTCCTCGGTGAGAGCCGTGAAGGGAACATCTCGCAGGTGGTCCCATTGTGCTGCCGCATTCGCCCAGTCAACGGCCTTCAAGTTGCTTGCAATGTTGTCAATAGTTAGCGCCGTTAATTTGGACTGGAATGTTCCGTCAGCGCTTTCCACTGTGATGTTGACCGGCGTCGTGACGAATGTTTCCGTCAACCCGCTCAGAAGAGAAACTGGTGCCTGCTGCGGTCTTCCTGCCACCCTCAACTGCCCGGCAGCTGCAGTGGTTATGTAGGTGGTAGTGCTGCAATCGTCCAACATAGCGTTAACCTGTAGCCGTACTCCTTCATGCACAAGCCACACCGGGAGGATGCGTAACGAGACCGATGGTACTCCACGTGGCCAATCTTCTCCCAGATCGGGCTCCCCTTCCGTGATGTTGCATGCTTGGATGGAGCAATTAATAGAGGCTGGCTCTATTGCAGGTGTTGTTGCCCCTCTTGTGCTGATTGAAGCTGTGGGAGCGCTTGACGATGCTACATCACTGCTCATGGCTGCTTCAGACAGGTTCCGTTTCTGCTGCGGTTGACGATCATGAAGCAGCTGGTGATGTGTCTGACTGCAGCCACTGACACCACACTTCCTATTTCTGGTACAGGATGTCCCTCAATGTCCAGTGCCAAGGCACCTATAGCAGAGGCCTTTCTTCTTTGCTGTTTCCCAACGCCTGATGGGCGACTCGCTCTTGAAGATGTCACAACTCCATGTGTGATGGGGCGCATCACATACTGCACACTGGATTTTGGCAGCGCTCTGACCAGAGGCCAGGAATGATGACGCGTGGGCTCCGGAGCTGCCACCGAACGTGGGCCGACTTCTTGCAGGGGCTGGTTTAGTCGACAGTGCCGCTGCATGACCATCCGCACAACTGACTCCGTGGGCCATCTCCGCTGCTCCAGTAGGCTGGGCGATGGTCTTCTGGAGCAGTGGAGATAGCCCACTGCTTCCGCTGACTGTCTGCTGGGATGCAAGCATCTCTGGCCTCATTCCGTTTGCGCTGTTGGCGCTGGCAATCTGGAGTGCTAACGTTTCAGCCGGTGACACAGGTAGGTTGCTGGTCATGCTGATCGCTCCAACGCCGTTCGCGCTGTTTGCGCTGATCAATCCCCAAGGCGGTGTTCCTTCAGAGGTCACAGGCTGTGCGCTGTCCGCGCTGGTCTGAATTTCCGACGAGTGCACAGGCTCGGATCCAGGCGGCCTGCCAATTGCGCTGAATAGCGTTGCAGGCTCAGATCCAGGCGGCCTGCCGGTTGCGCTGAATAGCGTTGCAGGCTCTGGTCCAGGCGGCCTGCCGGCTGCGCTGAATAGCGTTGCAGGCACTGGTGCAGACTCTGGATCTGACGCATGTGGTGCGCTGCTCGCGTTCATCTGGGGAACAGCCGCGGACAAAGGCGGACCGCTTGTCGCTCTGTTTGCGCTGTCCAAGTGCCCGGTGGTGCCAGGCTCTAAAGCGGCAGCAGCTGGCGCGCCGCTCCCTCCAACCTGCGCCGCAGCCGCGGACAGAGGCGAGCCGCTTGCCGCTCTGCTCGCGCTGACCTGGGTCTTAGACGGAGTGAGCGCTCGTCGGCTCGTACGTGTAGCCATGGTAGCCGTAGTCGTACGCTAGTCCACGTGCAGCAGTAGACTCCGAGGCCTCAAATGAACTTCTGCCGTGTGCGTGCAGGTAGCTCCGGGCTCCAGCCCAACTGTGCATAGTGCTTGCGGCAGGTCCGCTGTACCCGTACCCGACCTCTGAAGCTAGTTCGCGTCGAGCCTGGACTGGGTGGGGCCGCTGTGAGACGCCCAGGTAGTCAGTTTCCTCCGCGTAACTACATACCTGCCCACGTACGTCCTCCAAAATGCTCTCGGTTGCGGTGGTGAATTGTTCCTCGAGCAATTCCGCTTCCCGCAGCGTTACTTCCATTCGCTTCTCTTCGTTGGTTGAGCTGTACAGACTGACGAGGTTCATGATAGCACTGGTGGCGTTGTCATAATGTGAGCTTAGCTCGGCTAGCTCGTCGTTAGCTTGCTCTCCTTGCACTCCGCCATTCATGGAGCGCACAAGAAGTGTCCGCCGCGCGTTGGTGAAGTGTTTTTTAGTCACCATTTTTTCTCTAAGCAGCTCGCTAAGCTTCTCGCGCTTGTTCTCTACTGCCGCTGGTTCTTCTCGGTGGTTTGCTTCCTCGGTGCTGGCAGTCCCGTCCTCCGCGGCATGGCTGTCTTCCTCCTTGTCCTCTTTGACTGGAGACTCCATAGCCGCGCTTAGGTGGAACGTTCAGCACTTACGAGGTCGACTCGACTTAATTAACCATCCTCTGCTACCAATATGTTCTGTAGAGGCGTGCTCCTGCCTCGGCACACACCCAAACCACACAAAGGACCAGCTCGCGACTATCAAGAGAACTCTGTTAGAAAACTCTGGCTCCAAGCCGCAATTGCTTGAAACCTTTCACCGAACACGTAAGCACTATAGCCTACTATAGCCAACTGACTACTGCAGTGAAAACGTCTAGCTTATAACACTTGCATGCCAAGAGCTCCATCAGCAGGCGCGAAAGAAGGTGAAGACAAAGCCTGTGACTTTAAAGTGTGAACCCCAACGAAAGTCACAGCTACATATAACACGAAACGAGGATGCATGTCAGTGACACGTGCGACCTCCTGAACAATTAGTGCGGATTACCCAATCTCCGGAAAGCATGCTACTTCAACCTTACTAGGTCTCGTCAGCGGAGCTCAGAGTTGTTGGCCGAACCAGTCGGAATGAAGTTGAATGAACAAGAAAGCATTTTTTTAACCAGCTCAAAGCGCTAAAGTCAGTGTGCTCTAACTGCGATAAGCACAGTGGTTTGAATAAAGTTGTTACAGATGAGCAGCCAAGGTCTTTAGGACAAACAGTTTATCCTGGAGTGAATAGTGAAGTTTTGTGGTTTTGACCCGAGCAGTCTGAATTCTACGAACACGAACAATGTCACACTGTGCGCGTGTTTGCAGGTGTGTGTGTGTGCGTGTGTGTGTGTGTGTGTGTGTGCTCATGTTCCGTGTGTGTATGCGTGTGCATTCGTAAGAGCATGTAAATTGACGAGCAGAACAGATGAAAGAACTTGTTTGCAGGCCCATTTCCTTCGGTCAGTCACAAGAATCGTCCTTAACCACATCGACAAACTCACATCTTCATGAACTGGATTGACGGGGTAGGAGAACTTCTTGGCAACTGCTACCCTGGCCTCTGCCATTCCTGCATGGGATTGACAGAGACAGAACGGATCAGCCAGATTGCAAATACACTATCGCCGGAATTCACATTCCGATATGCAAACCCGTCTACATGGGGACGGCGGTGCACAAGATTTCCATGTGCGTACTAATATGCACTTGATATGTCTACATTGACGTATTGAGGTCCGATCCTGCACAAATCGGAGGGAGATGATGGATGGGAAACGTGGGCGGCTTTGCACTGGACGCCGGAAAGCACACTGGTATTGAGCATGAGCCAAACACTCACAAAATGATGTCATATTTTCACTCCACCTCCGATCCGCAACAAACGAATACCGCACTCGCGCGATCACAGCCCTCTCTCGAATAGTGAATCGTGATAGTTGACAGTAAACTTTAGGTTCTGTTTTTCTTTGCTTTTTTGTTTTTACGCTGGATGGCGTAAATGTACCAGCATTGAAAAAAGTAGTGCCGTCTCTGGAATAGTGCCGTCTCTGGAATAGTGCCCCATCTGTGATGTGAGAAATAGTGCCCCAGGGATACTATGCGTGCGTGTACCATAGTCCTTGGCTACACTATTTACAGCGATGTGCGATCTGATTCGTCTGAAGTGTCAAAATTCTTTTTTATTATAATGATGCTAACTTGAAATTGTACTGGGCTAGCAACCACATCACTGCATGATGGCGCTGAATTTTGTGGGGACAGTGGGGGGGGGGGGGGGGGGGGGGGTGGGGATACGGTGTAATTTCCGGCATCTTGTCGACATTGGTGTATACAGCAGCCAGGTAATGGAGGCGAAACATAGCAATCAATACCATGCCACGAGTTCCCATAAATTATCTATTGGTCGCAGCACGGCTGGAAAAATCCTTCTGCTTCCAATCAGGAGTTGAACCTGGTACATGTACCCTCCGTTTCTCAATCATGATCTTAGACCGTGCCACTATGCATGCCTTTTCTGTTTGGGAATAAAGGTGAGGTACACTGCACAATGATGTTTTCATTTCTGACCTCATAGTAGTTAGCAAAGAGTTTTGTTCACAACGATCCGAGAGCATTTTTTTGGTGGAATTACAATTTGAAATGACCTACTCAATGCAAAAGTACCATTTTTGTTGAACAGACTGTACCAAGCGGATTGGATTCTTTCGTTTTTCCTGACCATAACTACACACTTCCCATTCTTCACAGTCAGTCCCATACAGTTTGCTAACTCTCACCTGGTGTTTTTTTGTAATCATTATCTTTACCAGCTTGCAGTACATCAGTCACAGCCTGGATAACAACAGGTGATGGAGGTAGGTTCTTGTAGAATGTCGGATCACCTGCATACAGTGAAGGGTAGAGTCAAGAACCACACCATCATCCATACAAACACACACACACACACACACACACACACACACACACACACACACCCGCACACACACACACACGCACAGTCGCACACACACAAAATGCATGGATACACAAAATTACATGGACACACACGCACACACGCAACAAACATGAACCTGTGAAATATGGCGGGTTCTGGACCTGGGTCTGGGCCATGCCCCAAAGCGGGGTATCATAACCCCTTTTGCTCTATAATATAGGCAAGTGTATTATACTTGTGCATGTGCACGGTTTTCACATGATCAAGTCCCGGGACGCACCGGCAGACATCTGGCCCATAGGCAACCAGCTAAATAGCTGTTGACTGCATCCACGCTGTGGTTCGATTGGGTAATTTTCTTTAAACGTACGTCTGAATGTTCCAGCACACTCAATGTATGTATCCAATGAGACAACGAGGGCCAGTCAGGGCAGCTCAAACGGTCATTTCAACTCCATGTACCGTGATGCTGAGCAAAGTGCACACTGATAGAGGAAAGGCTGTTAATCAGTTTGAAACGGGGGATCCGATCAGAAATCATTGATTATTGGTTGCTTCTTAGCGGGCCTACATCTAGGCGTTAGCCTAGTGCCGCGGCACTGAGTCATCGTGCATGTGTGATTGTACTAGTTGATAGGCACGCACCATCTGCTGGGTTGGATGAAGGAAACCCCCGACTCTTTTTTATTGCGGAAAGTGTTATCAAGGGTTAACTCTCACATGTTCCGTCTCAGAGTAGCTACAGAAGTTAGCATTTCCAGTGCTATAATTATGGAGTTTATGTGAAGAGCACCATCACTGCACATACTTCCTTTTGGGTGGGTAACCAGTGTTTGATATCATTGCATGTGTTTTTTTTGCATTCAGTGTGAAAACCTGCGCTTGTGATGACACAGTTTTGCCACCCCAACAGTACAATGATGGTGACATGACAATCGTTTCCTTTGGACCTTTCCCCCTCTTTTCAACTCCTTCAAACTGATGAATGATTTTTTTAGGTCATTTTCCTAAAAACAGATTACTGTTACCGGTATATACCTCACATGTTCATACGTTTTGTACCTTCCATGTAGACCCAGGTGCTCGAAGTCCGTACATGCTATCCTAAGTTCGTACGCCCATTATTTCATGTTTTGTTATTGTATTCGACTCAAATATTTTATGGAGGGGACAGTGTGGTATGTTCTCGTCGCGTAGCAATTTTCAGGGATCTACGATAAGCAGAAGTCCCATACCACGCGTGTGGGTTTTCGAGTGTCCATACGAAATACAAATTGGGTTACATTTCATGCAAAAATCAACTTTGCCAAGACCGATTTCGAACGGACAAAGCGTCAAACAGACCTTCACTCAATCATCAAGAGCCAGCTTAGAGTTAAGAATGGCCCGAGGAGAAAAATGTACAGAGAACCACCAATCATTGCAGAAAGGTTGACACTCCTGGCATCTCCACCACTGTTTTCCCCGCGGTTTTCACAGCGCAGCTGCTTCTTCTCTGAGCCGACTAAAAACAGCTTGCATTTCGGCAACAAACTACGCTTATGCAAGAAATACTGGTGGAGGCACATGCCAAACATATCGCTTCGGTGCTTTCGTCGTAACCGAGGGATTGCAAGTTAGCAATTAACAGAAATACACCGTATTTCCCCGTAAGTTAGTACGTACTAACTTTCGAACTTAGGCTGTGTTTACATGAGGCGTTTCAACCCGGGTTGAGTTCGACCCGGGTCAGATTTCAACCCGCCATGTGCACAAAATGAATGGCGCGTTTACATGACGCATTGCGCTTGACCCTGGTTGAAATTTCGCCCCGGGTTGAAACTTTTTTTTTAACAGGAAAAATATTTTTTATTAAACTCTCAAAATAGAAATGAAAAACGTAAAATGTTTGGCACCTATGAAGTCGGGGGATGGCCCACGCCTGGTAAAAAAACCAATGAGGAGTTAAATACAAAGAAAACGAACTGAAAATACAAAAGTAAATGAAAAACCATTACCAAAGAAACTGTACTGTATCATGTACACCGCTTATGGCACCAGGACACATTCAGCAGCCGCCAGCACAGCCGAACCAGACAGATGTCGAGGCGGGTTCCGACGGTGACCACGTAGACTGGCAACCATTGCCCGAACAAGGCAAAAGGAGATCTTCGCCCGTACAAAAGCCATCATAACCGGGAAAGGCTCACGGCGCTTTTCACACAGCTTGCTGGCAATCCTGGCGAAGAGGGCCGAAGCAGCTTTCCCCTGGCCGCCAGTGGTTGCAAAAACCACGGGAACAAACGAGGAATGCTCCACCTCCAGGACTCGCCGTTCATACTTACGCCTCTTCTCCTGCTCGTGCTTTCTGTAGACAGACGGGAGAGTAAGGTTTCGGTTGGAGGGGACAACAGGGTTAAACACTCGAACATCAAACATTGTCCTCTCTAACCTACTCCCATACACTCCACGTGCTGCCACATCAAGACGAGCATGAGCCTCCGTGTTGGCCGACCGGAGAGGGAATGTTTCACCAGAGAGGGGTTCCAACTCTGGCTCCACGCTGACGTCATGCGCAACCTCACGCAACAGATTGGCGGTTAGATCCCGGAGCTCGTTGTGGCGCATCCCAGTGAATCCTCCGATGGCACATGATAGGGCATGGGTGGTGTCGAAGGGCTTTCCACAGGTGCAGTGAGACGGCAACCGGGGAGGGGTCCAGCCGTAGCGCAGACATAGGGCATCCCGGAAGCCAGCCTTGTGGATGGTAAACTGGAACCGGCGAGATGGCCGACTAGTGAGCCAACTGGAGGCACCTTTCTCTGCGGCTAGATCCAGAGTCCGCCTGTGGTCATCACTCAGGGTATCCCTGAGGGAGGAGAGGGCCATTGCCTGATCTTGGCGATTAGCTGTGCGTTGGGCCGCCTTGGCTGCCTTGGTGGCAGCAACAACTTCCTCGATGGATTCCTCCTGCCGAAGGAGCTGCTCGACTAGAGGTCTGGTGACAGCCGTAGACGTGTCGTACTGCTGGGAAAGAGTCCCTGGCGTTAGAATTCCCAAACCACCATGACGACACCGAAGCGCCAGGATGGTACGTTCTTAGTCAGTGCAGGGAGGAAAACTTGGCTGATGGAGTTTTCCAGCGGTGTCAGGAGGTCCGCGATGGCTGGCATTGTCCTCGCAAGGAATGACCACTTATGGCGGAGACCATGGGTAAGGACAGCGTAAGCAGCCTAAGGTTGAGACGCCGCATGTTTGGCGAGGGTCTGCAGCTCTGTGCACCATGTGTCTACCTTCTGCGACACGTAACCGTCGCAGAACAGGGCAGAGCCTAGGGCAGCACCAAGATGACGATAGCCGTCCGTCCGGATGTTAACCCCGGTTGTGGCAAACAATTCTGTTGCTAGCGCAAGATGTTGTGGCTTCACGAGGAGAACGGACTTTGACGGGTTGATGTCGTAACCATACCTGGTGCCTCGATCTACTAGGATGGACCACCAGGTGCGCATTCGTCGGAGAGCGCCGGCTGAAGTTGCGTCATCGGCATACCAGGACTGCATGGCCCCAGCTGCGGCGGCTTCCCGGATCAGTGGCATTGTGCCAAGCGCATACATCGGCATAGCCAATGGGTCTCCTTGAGTGGTGCCCTCAGAAGACAGGATCACCTCTCCTCCAACATACAGGTGAGCTGGAGAGCGGTAGGTGTTGATAACAGCTGGCGCGAGCTCAGGACATAGCCGCTGAACATTGCGCAGGCAAACAGCTCTATTTAGGCGAACAGGACTCCCTCCGTGTGGTCATCATCGAAGGTGGTCTTCACCGCATGGGAAGGGTTGAAACCAACCCGGGTCAAGAAAATCGTACAAACGTACTTCTGTGCGTATCTCGCGCCAGGTTTGAACAGCACTGCAGATGCAAATTTCGCGCGAACGGATTCACGTGACCATGCAGGACTGTAGAAGTGGACCTTTGGCGGCATATCAGTATTTGACCCGGGTCAACTGTCTTCATGTAAACGCTCACCTCTTTTGTCTATCGTACACACTTTCAACCCGGGCTGAACTCGACCCGGGTTGAAATTTCTCATGTAAACACAGCCTTAGCAGCCACATGAGTACTAACTTTCGGGGGTGGTACTATCTTTCGGGGAGTACCTTTTTATCGGAGGTAAATGACACGCAGTGGGAAGCCTGCGCAACTCTACTGTCCGTGCCTGTGATGTATATGTACCGTACGGTGTCTGTACATGTAGGACGGGTACGAACTTACTATCTTTCGGGGGGAACTGTCTTTCGGGGTGATAACTTTTTGAATGCAGAGTACGGGGCAGTTGTGACTTTTTGAGCTCTGCAAATTTTCAAGCCCAACCGGCACTAGGCCGGTCTGGAGGTAGCTAGGTAGGCATAACAGGCCCCTTGATGTGACAATGTCGTCTGAGGAGTCACCCACCGCACCAGCAGATGTAGACCTTGCTGTGATGGACAATCAGGAGATCCGGCATCTCGCCAAGAGTCACAGACTGGAACACTCGGGACTTTCCCGTACCCAGATAGTCAAGCTTCTTCGCGACAACGGTATTGGTTCGTCGACAAACTCAGCAGGTCAGTCTGACAAGGTGCGCGATGTTGTTCAGCAGGCATTGGCCGATATTGCAAAAAATGTTAAAGAATTGGCCGCCAAGGTAGCCCTAATTTCTGCCTTGCAGTTGGAGGTGTCGTCCCTTCGAGGAGAATTGGCGGCTCTCAAAGAAAGGAACTCTGATCATGACCCTGTACAAACTAGCACACCTGAACCTCAACCCGTACGTGTACAACCGCCTGCTGACAGCGTCAGGTTGTACAGCGCGGCGGCACGGGCACAGTCGTCACAGGGGGCTATGATTCCGAGACCTCCGGTCGGATGAGCCTCGCCAACCACATCGGCACATCGCCCCTACTCCCCTTTGTCTTGTTGTCCAGCGTCATTTCAGTTGTCCTCTTCCCCTGATTATTAGTAGGGCTGTGTTTTTTAGTAAAAAAAAAAAAAAAAAAAAAAAGTGCGAGCACGGGATAACACATGGGGAGGCCCCAGCCAGCAGGCCAGTACTACACGACCCCAAACAAGTCACCCAGGCACTCAGGTCACGTCGTACTATGAAAACCGGCCCAAGCGCTCTGATCAACTACAGGGAGGATCCCGTACAGAATGTTGCGCTTTGTATGTGGGCAATGTCAATAGTGGTTGCACATCAGAATCGATCGCCAAATGGTGTGAACGCCGAAATATACCTGTCATCAAGTGCTCCGTGTCCGAGACAAAGTACTTCGGGTTGGCCTTTGCTCACGTAATTCTGCCAATACAACACAAAGCTACTGTTCTGGAACCGGAATTCAGGCCTTCAAACGTCAGAGTTCGAGAATGGCGCTTCAAGGCTGACAGTGTAGCAACTGGTCGAGCTGCAGAGGAGCACTAAATGTTCTGTTTAAATCCTCACGCAGCCCCCTTTCAACCCTTAAAGGGGAAGTGCATCGATTTTTCGAGTAGGGTCCAGAAGAAAGACAATTTGATATCGGTTCGAATGGCATATCTCTCGCTTTCATACGATAAGCCAAACTTGCCAAATCGCCAATTGTATGCTCACGTTGCCATAGCGACCAGCGGAGTGATGACGTACGAAAGGCTTAGCTCCTCCACAGAGAAGGTCGATCACTGCAGAAATTGGTCATTTTCAATTGTCTTATTGTATTCACGATGTGAAAGAAGTGCTGTGTTCAATGCTGTTAGTGCCGTGAACTATTTGTCGCCCTTCTTATGCATTTCCCTAGGCTGACTGTGCCTAGGAAATGGTTTCTTCCAGGACAAGATGCTTGGAATTCGCCGTCTCTCCTGAGACATTTTCAGCAAACTTTCAAACCTACGACATCAGTATTTCATTCGTCAATCTCCACCACCCGTCGTCTCACCTGGCTTCAGAAGATGTTACGAGAGATAGGAGAGTCGCCAGGAAGCATCACATTCATCTTCAGGAAGTGGAAAGAGCAAACGGCATGGTCCTTGGTTGGGGGAAATGCTGAACGTCTGATTTGTCCCAACCAAGATTTCAGCATTTTGTTCGTCACTATTTTCGCTTGTCTGCTGGTGTCTCCGCGCTCCAGCTTTCTCCTGTCGGTGTCACGTCCCAGTACACAACCGAGAGGACTACTAACAAACAGTTCACTGCACTAACAGCATTGAACACAGCCCTTCTTTCACTTCGTGAATACAATAAACCAATTGAAAATGACCAAATTCTGCAGTGATCGACCTTCTCTGTGGTGGAGCTAAGCCTTTCGTACGTCATCACTGCGCTGGTCGCTATGGCAACGTGAGTATACAATTGGCGATTTGGCAAGTTTGGCTTATCGTATGGAAGCGAGAGATATGCCATTCGAACCGATATCAAATTGTCTTTCTTCTGGACCATACTCGAAAAATCGATGCACTTCCCCTTTAAACCCTCATGCACCTATCTTTCAGCCACGAAATAGTTGCCCCACTGTAAATCCCCTACAGCATGAATTAATTAAAAGTAACCTCAAAATAGGATTCCTAAATGTTTGCCATCTTCTCAATAAAAAGCATGAAATTGAAGATTATATTCTTTCCCATAAAGTTGATATAATGATGCTGGCAGAGACTTTCTTAACAACCTCCATTTCCGATGACATCCCACGCATACAGAATTACACCCTGGTCAGACGCGACAGGCCAACTCATGGCGGAGGCTTAGCAGCATATGTAAGAGATCATCTCCGAGCCCGAATTGTGAAGGCTGACACCCAGGTGGAAATGCTCATGTTAGAGGTCAGTGGGCAGCGTTCCAAGGTTCTCCTTGGTAGTGTGTACCGTCCTCCAGGCACTCCTGTGCAATTCTGGCAAGACTTGACGAATGCACTAGACACTGTCATCTCCACACTTCCCACGTCACCTCTGGTCCTTGTTGGAGACTTCAATGTCGATGTAAGCTCCCGCGACAGCCCCCAGCTAAACAGCTTGCTGCACCTGTGTAATTCTTTCGACATCAAGAACCAAGTGGACAGTCCTACCAGAATTGGACCCCAAGGCAGCCAAACAACCCTGGATCTCGCTCTGGTGGGAGATGATCATGCGAACTCTTGTGTCATAGTACCTTGTACAATCAGTGACCACTTCGCTCTGGCACTTGATTTGCGACTCACAACGTCCTGCACACCGACCGTGCGACGTGGCCGTAACATTGCAAGAATTGATATGGGTCAATTTGCACACCACCTTCTAAATAGCGATCTAGAGAACTTCTGCTTTGCGCGGACAGAAGATGAAATGTGGGATATGTGGCTGGAGAAACTTGTCGCTGCCTTGAACACTCATGCTCCTATCCGTCTACACCGCCCAAGAGCTCCTACCCGGAAATCCTTCCCCTGGAAGACGCCAGCTCTACATGACCTAGTCCAGCGACGTGACGCGGCCCATTGACGGTGGAAAGCATCACCTGCAGACCCGGCACTACGCAATGTCTTCACTTCTGCCCGAGACGAAGCCTAGCGTATGTCATGACATCTCCGAGCCACCTACTTTAGGGACCTTCTTGCGGCTAGTCAGGCCAACGCACGAAAAACCTGGCAGACCATCAACTACCTCAGCGGTCGTAACAAGTCCTCAGTTCCACCAGCCGTCAGTATCTCACAGCTCAGTGACCAATTCAGCGGTGTTGTGTCAGACCCAACTAGACCACTACGTCTCTCAGCCCCATTGGGTCCCACGAAGAAGGAATGCCTCGAAGAATTTGCTCCAGCAAGTGTGCAAGAGATCGCTAAGCTGCTCTCCAACATCGACGTGCGCAAAGCTGCAGGCAGCGACCAGGTTCCAGCTGCAATCCTCAAACACTGTTCTCCTGTCCTTGCACCGTCCCTCACCATACTAATTAATGCATCTCTGGCTTCTGGTGTTGTTCCTGCATCTCTGAAGATTGCGGATGTTCGTCCCCTCTTCAAGTCAGGCGACAAAGCTGTCGCTAAGAACTATAGACCAATATCGTTATTACCAATAGTTTCCAAAGTCCTAGAACGGGTAGTCCACACGAGACTCTGTAAGTTCCTCTCCGGAAATTCCTTGTTCCCCGCAAACCAGTTCGCATATCGCCCACTTCACTCCACAGAAGATGTCCTGACATTGGCTGTAGACAGATACTTGGAGGCAGCGGATCAGCAGCGCCATACAGGTCTTGTACTTGTCGATATGAGCAAGGCCTTCGATAAGGTCAAACACCAAAATTTGGTTACAGATCTATTTCAGCTTGGTATTACCTCAACGGCGCTCAGTTGGTTCATGAGCTACCTAACTGACCGCCGTCAGCGAGTCGTCCTGAGCAATGGCCAGTCGTCCGCCCTCTCTCCCTGTGAGTGTGGTGTTCCTCAGGGAAGTGTGCTGGGTCCTCTTTTGTTCTCCATCTACACAATGGAAATAGAACAGATCACAGCTCCAGCCCACTCACAGCTGTTTGCTGATGATATCCTGCTAGACGCCATCAGTCAATCCGTCGAATTCCTGAATTTAACCCTCTCCCGTTCAGTCTCCAACCTGACCAACTTTCTGGAAGAAAGAGGCTTAATACTAAATCCCTCCAAAACCCACGTTCTAGCCCTTCATGCGTCTCGCAGGCAGCCCTTGTTACTTAACATAGAATGCAATGGAAATCCCCTAGCTCAGACCACAAATGCTCGATATCTAGGTCTACATCTCGACACCCAGCTTCGGTGGGAGACTCAAGTTGCAACTATTACACGGAAGACCTCCCAGAAACTGACGGCGCTGCGAGCCATTCGCTCCTGCTTAACTGAGCAACAAGCCCTGCTATTGTACAGATCATTAATACTACCGGACATGTTCTATGGATCTAATGCCTTCTTCTCGGTTCTCTCTGCGCACCAACGGCATCAGCTTTCGGTCCTCGACAAGCGATGTATCCGCTGCGTTGCCAACCAGCCATTCTCCTCCCACACAGATCCCATCTACACCCGTCTAGGCCTCATCCCCATCATCCAAAACGCCCACTGTAAACTCCGCCTCCTCATGCTTCGTATCCACACCGCCAGAATTAGTAATCTCCTGTCCAAGCGCCTACGTCGCCAGACTGAAGGCGTCACTCGGATCAACGATCCAAATGCGTATGCTGTCCCTGCCACCAGGCGAGTCTCTGGTGACTGTCGGCCGCTCGTTTCTGCTGTTAAATTATGGAACGCCCTGCCCCAAGAGTTCAAGTCCCTCGCCTGCCATAGATCATTCAAGAGACTTTTAAAGGTTTATTTTTATGGTTAGCCAGCATCTAGGCTTGGACTTGGAGTCGTGACTCAACTGTGCTTTCTTCTTCTTTCTTCTTCTTTTTTTCTCTTTCTATTTTTCTTTTTGAGTATTTGCAGTCTGTGTGTTCTGTGTTTTTCTCTCTTTCGTGGAGGCTTGCTTGTTGTATCCTTGGCTCTCGGCCGTTACTTTATCGCCATCATAATATTGGGCACCATTGCCCGTTTGGTCTGCGATACAAAATAAAATTTCAACAATAACCTCGGCAGTGGAAAGTGTATTTTTTATAGGGGTACTAAGTCTTTGGGGAGAACTAACTTACGGGGAAATGCGGTATGTGTGTATTTGGAGTCACCTCTGATCAGTACGGACTTAGCGCACCCTCTGCGACACCAAAATTTGATATGAAAAATCAGCGAACTCCAGAGAAACAGATCGGATCGAAAGATGGCCTGGTTCAATCGAGCCTGGCCTCAGAACAAACTTGGACAAGATACCTTCCATCCACGAGCAGGATTCTGGCAAGTGATCATTGCTATTGTGAGTTTCAGCTCGCAAACACACACTGTAAAAGTGTCCGGACTTCGAGCACCTGGGTCTACCGTGTATCAAACTACTTCAACAGCCGCTATAAATGTCCTAATAATACATCACAGCGGTTTCCAGCGTAGAGGTTCTTATCACAAATCACGGCATTGCTGTTGCAATTTTAGTTTCCCATGCAATTGAGAAAAGAAACAGTTCACAATGCATCATCATTCACGCACTTCTGTGGACTTCAATGCACCCGATCCGAGTTCACCCCCAACACGTGGTTCGTCTTACCGATGTTCAGTTTTATGAGCTGCTTGTCGGGATTCGGTTTGAATTTACCGCCGTCGACCAGCTTCGGAATGGGATTGATGCAGTGCCGCGACTCGAATGAGCTCCGGATATTCCAACCCTGTTCTTCGGCCATCATACGGCTGTAAGAGTTGCGAAGCCTGTAAAACTGGTACGATAATACTGTTATTATGTTCCACACTTACAAAAAATAATTATGTACTGCACTCCGCCATTAGTGCGCTAACGTCAGTCTCCGCAAACCAATCAATAAAAGTAAAAATAACAATCGCCACGGCCTGTGGCGCAGGGAAACGAACAGTTGAGCCTACAAAGTAGTTGTCAAACGAGAGGCTAGGAGTAGGAGGCTCTCCTGGCAGTCCTGCTCCTAGCCTCAGTACAGTAGTAATAATGATTATTATCCACTGTTTGTCACTCACCAGCGACGGCTCACGAGAGAGCGAACAGAAGAGCTAGCTGTCAGCGCTACCTGTCATGGTCGACGCAGAGAGCTGCTACCGGACACATTATACATCTCTCCTGCGCCCGGGCGAGCTGAGTTCAGCCGTGTCATGTAACTAGTCTTTGTAAATTGTAGGCTCAACTAGTGTGAAGTATTCGTTTCCCTGCGCCACATGCACAGGCTGTGGCGATTGTTATGTTTTTATTTTTTTATTGATTGGTTTGTGGAGACTGACGTTTGTAGGCCGAGTGTATGTCATAATATTTTTTGTAAGTGTGGAACATAATACATGATGTGAGCCAGAGGCACGCGAAAAGGGTGCTAGCTTAGCCTCAAATTTTGGAAGTTGGGTTTTTAGTGCATCGTATACGCGTATATCTGCAAGCTTCACAAATCATTTCTAAAAAATTAGTCAAAAACTCCCAGTAACACAGTTACAAGCATTTGTGTTGGTTGCGGTCTGGCGGTCGCAAACACAAAAGCACGCCTGCCACGCTAGTTGCTACAGGTGTAACAGTTAGTGAGTTACTATTATTGTACCAGTTTTACAGGCTCCGCAACTCTTGCAGCCGTATGATGGCCGAAGAACAGGATTGGAATATCCGGGGCTCGTTCGAGTCGCGGCACTGCATCAGTCCCTTCCAGAAGGTGATCGACGGCGGTAAATTCAAACCGAATCCCGACAAGCAGCTCATAAAACTGAACGTCGGTAAGACGAACAGCGTGTTGGGGGTGAACTCGGATCGGGTGCATTGAAGTCCACAGAAATGCGTGAATGATGATCTGCTTCTTTCCTAAATTGAATGGGAAACTAAAATTGCAACAGCAATGCCGTGATTTGTGATAAGAACCTCTACGCTGGAAACCGCTGTGATGTATTATTAGGACATTAGCGGCTGTTGAAGTTTGATACACGGTAGATCTACATGGAAGGTACAAAACGTATGAACATGTGAGGTATATACCGGTAACAGTAATCTGTTTTTGGGAAAATGACCTAAAAAAAATATCATCAGTTCGAAGGAGTTGAAAAGAGGGGAAAAAGGTCCAAAGGAAACGATTGTCATGTCACCATCATTGTACTGTTGGGGTGGCAAAACTGTGTCATCACAAACGCAGGTTTTCACACTGAATGCAAAAAAAACACATGCAATGATATCAAACACTGGTTACCCACCCAAAAGGAAGTATGTGCAGTGATGGTGCTCTTCACATAAACTCCATAATTATAGCACTGGAAATGCTCACTTCTGTGGCTACTCTGAGACGGAACATGTGAGAGTTAACCCTGGCTAACACTTTCCGCAATACAGAATGAGGGGTTTCCTTCATCCGATCCAGCGGATGGTGCGTGCCTATCAACTACAGTCCGTTTCAAAAAGATTTGCAATCCTGGCGATCGCCCGGGGAGTTTGCCGTCTTACGGTATGATCGGTCGAGCGCTGGCTGGAAAAACGCACTGTGAACTCGAAGAAATATTCCGCGCGAAAGCATGAAAAATGACAACTCGCTGACGTCGGTACATGTACGTCTGGTTTACAACAAACGAGTTCTTTCTCGTATCGATATGGAATCAGAGAAAACATGCCGAATAGAATAGAAAGTGTGGTAAATGTTGACAAGCGGGATGGGTCCAAATAGTTTCTTTGAGCAGCGATGCAATTTACTCTCATGATATGACGAAAAGGACATCGACACCGACTCATTCCCAAGGCCATGACTTGGCAAAGCTATCCCTGTGACTTCGACGACATTTTGAGAAAAGCAGACGCCTGTGGAAGCTGATAGAAGACGGCGCTGACTCTTAAATTCAAATATATTGGCGATCTTGAAATACTAAAATAATTCTCAAAAAGAAGTCGATCGATCGACGTGCCGTTGTATTCAACAACACGTAGCTACAGCGCAATGACTTCCGTGTTCACTCACACTGAGTCAGTGAGTGTTGTGGGTGTGTTCACATGGCATGAACCAGTCAAGCGTCAGTAAGTTCGGCAGGAAAAGCGAGCTCCAACAACAATTCGTTTGGCGCCACCTTCTTTGTCTTGTACTTTTTGTAGATCTACCAGCGTGATCACCAAAACAATGAAAAAATGTTTGACTTGAAGATAGTTTGGGACTTGAACTCGCAACTTCATGGTCAGCAGTCAGCATTCCTAACCACAAGGCCAAAAAGGAAAGGATAAATCGTGGGTTATGATAAAAAAAAATGATACTGGCGTCAAGGGCAAATTGTAAACCATGGGAAAAGGCCGGAAACCTGGCCGAAATTCTAACTCCTTAACGGCTGGTCCAATTGTTACGAAACCTTCACAGAACAATTTGCCGTGCCCTAACAAGCCATTTTATGTACTTTGTTGTCCGAATTGCCCTTATCTTCCTACTCTTTAAGACCAAAACCTGATTGCTAATCTTTTTGAAACGGACTACAGTCAGACCTCGCTTAATCGCACACATCTGTTTTCCACAAAAACATCCGGATAGGCGAAGTAACCGGATAACTGAACACACATACTGTGCATGCATGTGGCATGTCAAAAGCAGTGACATCATACATACATGTAGACAGGTCCTATGCAGTACAACTAGCGTGCCCAGTATGTAAAACAAGCGAGAAAAATGACAAGTGCATGCAACTGAGTGCTGTCCGCACACACCCAGCAGGTCAAGGACCTCATTTGCTTGTACAACTCCTTGATACTAGCTTCTGCAAGCTCTAGCCAGCCACATGCAACCGGATACGACGAAGCATTTTGTACACATTTTAACCAGTTTGTACACAAAATCATGCACCGGTATGCGGATCGCGAGGTCCGGTTATGTTGTATGCATAACATATGCTGCACATCGGTAACCAGCGATTTTCTTCCGGATGGCGAGGGATCCGGATAAACGAGGACCGGATAAACGAGGTCTGACTGTATAGTATAATCGCACATGCACGATGACTCAGTGCTGCCGCACTAGGCTAACGCCTAGATGTAGGCCCGCTAAGAAGCAGCCAATAATCAATGATTTCTGATCGGATCCCCCGTTTCAAACTGACAAACAGCCTTTCCTCTATCAGTGTGCACTTTGCTCAGCATCACGGTACATGGAGTTGCATGACCGTTTGAGCTGCCCTGACTGGCCCTCGTTGTCTCATTGGATACATACATTGAGTGTGCTGGAACATTCAGATGTACGTTTGAAGAAAATTTCCCAATCGAACCACAGCGTGGATGCTGTCAACAGCTATTTAGCTGGTTGCCTATGGGCCAGATGTCGGCCGGTGTGTCCCAGGACTTGATCATGGCTTAAATTCGGTGGAAACCGGGCACATGCATAAGTATATGGTGCAAGTGGGGTTATGATACCCCTCTTTGGGGCATGGCCCAGACCCAGGTCCAGAACCCGCCATATTTTACAGGTTCATGTTTGTTGCGTATGTGTGTGTGTGTGTATGCGTGTGTGTGTGTGTGCCCATGCATTTTGTGTGCGTGTGTGTGTGTGTGTGTGTGTGCCCATGCATTTTTGTGTGTCCATGCATTTTTGTGTGGCCATGCATTTTGTGTGTGTGTGTGTGTATATATATGTGTGTGTGTGTGCGTGTGTGTGTGTGTGTGTGTGTGTGTGTGTGTGTGTGTGTGTATGGATGATGGCGTGGTTCTTGACAAACACTTCCACTATGCAGGTGACCCGGCATTCCACAAGAACCTACCTCCATCACCGATTGTTATCCAGGCTGTGACTGATGTACTGCAAGCTGGTAAAGATAATGATTACAAAAAAACACCAGGTGAGAGTTAGCAAACTGTATGGGACTGACTGTGGAGAATGGGAACTGTATACTTATGATCAGTGAAAACAAAAGAACAGAAACCAATCCGCTAGGTACAGTCTGTGCAAGAAAACTGGTATAGTAACACCGGGTTGAAGTGGCCACCCCACGGTGCAAGCGAAAGCGGTCGTTAAAGCAAGGTGGTCTTTAGAACCAGGTCCCACAGTTTCAGTGTAGAACTGTCGGTGCATGGAAAAACGGTCGTTAAGAGCAGGTGGTGGCTAAAAGCAGAGGTCGCCTACACCAGCTTTTACTGTACATTTAAAATGGAGCAGGTCATTTCAAATTTTAATTCCACCAAAACATGTTCTCGGATCGTTGTGAACGAAACTCGTTGTTAAAGGGGAAGTATACCCTAAAATCTAATTTTCACCAGTTGTAGTCTTCGGGGTGCTGAGTCGAATGGTCTTGGTCCGAGGAAGCTGACACGCTCTCTTCCTCCTTTATTCCCAATCGAACTCGCGCACTTCCACCGAAACTGGGTGACTGCGCCCTACTAGATAGGGATTTGTATGGAAAAAGTCACTAAAACGCCGTTTCGTTCTTGCAATTGCGCGGATGACCGTGATTGGTCCATATGTTATTTTTATTTATTTATTTATTTCTGC
This sequence comes from Sycon ciliatum, assembly GCF_964019385.1. Taxonomy (NCBI): domain Eukaryota; kingdom Metazoa; phylum Porifera; class Calcarea; order Leucosolenida; family Sycettidae; genus Sycon; species Sycon ciliatum. The sequence goes on along the minus strand of NC_088654.1, from coordinate 16,339,535 downwards.
ACCTCGTGGTATGTCAAGACAGCCAATTGAATTGAGGAGAGGGTGAGACCAACCACGGAAGAAAAGAAAAAAAAGAAAATGAAGAGCACGTACACAAAGTGGGAAGGGATTAGCAACTTAAAAAGCAATGGGATGCTCAGCGAGCTATGCAGCGGAAGTGGTGACTGTGACTTTGTTTACTGGGAGATACTGAAGTGCTGTCTGACGAGGGTACGGAATTTGGGCATATCTGGAGCTCGTCTAACACTGGGAGGCAGTTGGAGCCACGTGGAGTAGGAGGAAAAGAAAGGGGAATTTACGAATAGGGTAGACCTAGCTAGGGGGAGACGAACGCAGCTTCGGGTGGTGCCACCTGAATTGAACCAATTAAGGGACTGTAAATGAGCAGGGTGCTGGTCAAGAAAAATTGAATGTGCCAGGGTGCACTTGGAAGCATCAAGGTGATGTTGCAGAGTGGTAGGATGCAGCAGCATACAAGTCTAGATTTGTGATATAACAATCAGTACGAAATATGATGCGCAGTATACGGCGATGGAGAACTTCTAATTTACCTATGTGGGTTTTGTTAATGGTGGACCAGGCAGGGAAGCCGTACGTGAAGAGGGGAAGAATGTATGATTTATAAAAATTAATCCGGCAATTTTGGGGCAAATGGGACAAGTGACTTGACATTATGCCGACAGATCGGCATACTTTGGACGACACATGATCAGCATGGTGAGACCAGGAGAGGGCGGAATCTATGATAATGCCAAGTTGTAGTCTTTTGGCCGCTGAGTCGACTGGTTTTGGTCCGAAAAGGCTGCGATGCAGCGTTCGGCCCTTATTCCCAATCAAACACGGGTGAGTAATCGGTCACGTGCTCATTTACAGCCTGTTTGGGCCCGTTTATGTCGCTCGAGTTGAACCTTTGAACCAGGAGTCGTAAAAGCCTCTTACGACTCCCTGCTTTGAACCTTTGAGTTGAATTTTGATGTGAAAATTGTAGCCTGCAGGCGCGGTGACCAGGCGACTGGTGTACGCATGAGCACGTGACCGCTTACTCAACCGTGTTCGATTGGGAATAAGGGCCGAACGCTGCATCGCAGCCTTTTCGGACCAAAACCAATCGACTCAGCGGCCAAAAGACTACAACATATGGACCAATCGCGGTCATCCGCGCTTTTGCAAGAACGAAACGGCGTTTTTAGTGACTTTTTCCATACAAATCCCTATCTAGTAGGGCGCAGTCACCCAGTTTCGGTGGAAATGGGCGAGTTCGATTGGGAATAAAGTAGGAAGGGAGCGTGTCAGCTTCCTCGGACCAAGACCATTCGACTCAGCACCCTGAAGACTACAACTGGTGAAAATAAGATTTTAGGGTATACTTCCCCTTTAACTACTTAGTACTATGATATTTGTGCCGTTTACCTCCCCTTTATTCCCAGGCAAAAGCGGCGTGCATACTATAAGTAAACAAATATTCGGCGCATATTTATTTTCGGCTATCTTCGGACTGGTCATGTTTGGCCGAAAATTTGTTGCGGCCAAAATTTTGTTTTGCTAGATTCAGTGTGACAGTGTATATACAGACGGCAGCAGTACAGGCCGAAAATTTGATATGGCTGAAATGAGTTTTAGCCCTGGGAGGCTGACATTTTAATGGGTCGAAAATTTGTAGCCTTACAGTAGTGAGATGGTCTTAGCCCACGATTGAGAAACACACGGTACCAGGTTCAAGTCCTGCTTGGAAGCGGAAGGATTTTTCCAGCCGTGCTGCGACTCACAGATAATTGGGAACTCGTGGCATGGTATTGATTGCTATGTTTCGCCTCCATTACCTGGCTGCTGTATACACTAATGTCGACAAGATGCCGGAAATTACACCGTATCCCCACCCCCTGTCCCCGCATAGTTTAGTGCCAACATGGCAGTGAAGTGATTGCTGGCCTAACAAAATTTCAAGTTGGCATCATAATTTATATAAGGAAAAAGAATTTGGACGCTCCACACGACTCCGATCACAGATCGCTGTACATGATATAGTCAAGGACTATCGTACGCACGCGATTAGTGCCCCTGGGGCACTATATTGTCAGTGCCCCATCACAGATGGGGCACTATTCGAGAGAGAGAGAGAGAGTGCTATGTTTGCAATGCTGGTACATTTACGTCATCCACCATAAAACAAAAAAGGCAAAGAGAAACGGAGAATAACGTTTACTGTCAACTATCATGATTCACTATTCAAGAGAGGGCTC
>NC_088654.1:16322295-16327295 GCF_964019385.1 Sycon ciliatum | reverse complement strand
GGATGAACGTGTGTGGGTGTGTGAATGTGTCTGTGTGCGTGCACATGTACGTATGTGTGTATAATTGTATTCTTGTCTGTGTCTTTGTGTACATGCGTGCGTGTGTGCATGTGTAAGCATGTATGTGTGCAAGGGTATGTGTATGTGTGAGCATGCGTACTGCATGTGTTGTGTGCATTGTGTATGTACTGTATGTGTGTGTGTGCATGTATGCACTCACAGTTGCAGAGAAGCATCGTTTGCCAATCATCACCGATGAGATCTACGGCCAAGTGGTAAGTCATACAGTGTTTCTCATCTCCAAGCTTACGGTGCTGGATAACTGAGACCACCTGTCTCAAGAGACCACCTGTCTTAACAGACCACCTGTCTTTACAGACCACCTGTTTTAACAGACCACCTGTCTTTACAGACCACCTGTCTCAACAGACCACCTGTCTTTACAGATCAGTTAAGTCAAGCCACCAGACCCGATTTCCCTGGTTCGAACACACATCACAACCTATTCCGTCATGTGAAAGTCCTCCCTACCATGCCTCACAAACGCACACGTGTACAAGGATGTACCTGCAAAGACGGACTGGGTCCTGGATGCTGCTGTGTAATTGTTGTTTGTGTTGCATGCCATGGCCCTGTGGCATAACAATCTCACGATCGTATCATGTTAGTCAATGAAATCCAAATCGGAAACCGGTGGAACGGGCCTCTTTGTGACACTCACATCGAGTGTGTAGATTGTGGAGTGTAGGTTCTTGTGTGCTCTGCACATGTGTGTGCGTGCGCGTGTGCGAGTGCATGCATGAGTGTATGCGTGTGTGTGTGTGTGTGTGTGTGTGTTTGTGTGTGTGTGTCGCAGAAACACTGTGTGTAGAACGGCCCCCTTTCATCTAAATTGCTGTCCTTCTTTCTTTTTCCTTTCTCGCTGTTGTCTCCCGCTTCTGGGAGCGACGTGGCCATTTTGTGGCAGTTGTACATAGTAGTAGTAGTAGTAGTGTGTGTGTGTGTGTGTGTGTGTCGAGAGGTTGCGGGTTCAATTCCCGACGATTATGGTCTTCCCTTGCATGCTCTCTCTCATGCAGCACACGATAGAGTTGGATTCAGAGACATCATTCACAATTCTCTCGCTGATTAATGCCTCTACGATCACCTTGTGATTATGAGTTATACATACATACATACATTATATGGTCGCACACGTCTTTTTTCTCTTTCTCATTCTCCTAGTTCTTCTTTCATTCTCCTGGGTGGTTACCAACAGCCAGTGTAGGCCAGAGTATGTGGTGTGGCATGTGTGTGTAAAAAAAGAATGAAAAATGGGAAAAAATGAAAAATGAAATATAGGGATTCACTGGCCAGAAAAAGCCACTTCAGTCAGCTGTGTGGTGGATACCAGGCTAAAATTAGTGGCGGTCAATTCATCAGCCTTGCAAACTGTTGAATGGTGTAATCCCAGCACAAGTTGCTATGTCTACCATAGCCGTTCACTATCATCGCTTCCGCAATGGGCATGTCTGAGTCTGGGTCTGAGTGTATGTGTGTGTGTGTGTTTGTCTGTCTGTCCACCTCTTTGTGCTCTCTGCCACGTCATAGGTGTATGGTGGTGCTGAGTTCCACGCGCTGGCCAGCCTCACTGACCGTGTACCCATCCTGACATGTTCTGATATTGGCAAAAGGTATACCTAGCAGAGTGTTGAGGCAGTAGACGTGTTTCTGTCTAGGATCATAACCATGTGTACAAACGACGCGGAGACAACAATTTCGAAAGAGCACTTGATTGATTTAGCTCTGCAGTCATCACCAAACTGCAACGAAGTCGAAAAGTTTCCATAATCAATTTCTTGTCACTATCATCAGTAGAATATCGTGACTGAATCGAGTGTATATACATTCCGGAGTATACGCCGCGCCCCCTTTTCGGTTTTTAGTTGGCACTTCATGTAAAAGCCGCACCTTGCTAGAATTTGGATTTTTTGGCAACCTATTTAAGTGGGCATCGGTACATATGAAATGTTGCCAATTGTTCCATCTGTGCTGTTGCCCAGTCAACTTGTTCCAGGCTGGAGGACTGGTTGGCTGATTCTCCATGACAACCATGGCCGACTGGAAGATGTGAGTAACTGATCTGTAATTTTCTTCTGTTGGTGTTTCTGTTATTTTGTCTCCAAACCGCGTGTAGTACAATCTTTCCTTAAAAATCCATGTCCTCCTGTCCTCCTGTCCTCCAGCCCGGCTCAAAGTGTGTGTGTGTGTGTGTGTGTGTGTGTGTGTGTATCATTGTCTCCAGGTTCGTGTCTGCTTGAACAACCTGTGGGCACGAATCCTCGGCTCGTGCGGACCCATCCAAGCTGCACTTCCTCGTATTCTCAGCGAGGTTCCCGATGAGTTCTTCCAGAACACCAACAGACATTTAGCGGTAAGATCCTGAATTTCCCTGGATACTCTCTTTCCTTGTTTGCCATGTGTTCAAACCAGTACAGGACTGCCGGGCGCCAAAGAACGGAGCGCCAAAGAACGGAGCGCCAAAGAACGGAGCGCCAAAGAACGGAGCGCCAAAGAACGACCAGGCTAGAATTTCACCAAGCACAGCCAATGTATACACGGTAACTTAACTGTGCATAGACTGTAATACATGAAAATAGGAAAGGTCTAGGCTAGGAGGCGCTACCCCCCCCCCCCCCCTCTCAGTTCTTCGGCGACCAAAAGTACTGTACTGGCACTCTTGAGGGGGGGGGGGGGGGACTGGTAGCTCAAAAGTGCAATTTTGGTCGGCTTTTGGGGAATTACCTGCAGAATTTGAATAGAGGAGACTTCTCCATTTTTCTATAAATATGTTGATATGATGTCGCCTTGTTGGGTTACGGCATCTAGAAGACTGGGAAAGGGAGTGATGGTCTGAAGCACTGTGTTGTACTGTCAATTGCATAATTATGTGCTTGTCCATGGGTCTCTGTGTGTGTGAGTCGTATGTGTGTGTGTGTGTGTGTGTGTGTCAGTGTGTGTGTGTGTGTGTGTGTGTGTGTTTGTTTGCGCACATGTGTGCGTGTAAGTGCACGTGTAAGTGCACGTGTATGTGTGTGTGTACGTGTGTGTGTGTGTGTGTGTGTGGATGTATGGGCATGCTTCGGCCCGTATTTCGGTACATTCCACTGCAGGCCACGTCAACATTAGCGTATGAGAAGCTCGCCTCAGTTCCGTGTATCATACCGACCAAGCCACAGGGCTCTATATTCATGCTGGTATGTTTTTGTCTATTCGGTTGTGTATTCAAATTTGAAACTTCAAGCTGACCGTTCTTGTCCCTTTGGTTGTGTGTTTCATTTGAATTTGCAAGCTGAACTTACTGAACAGATTCAATGACAAGGAAGCGGGTGAGGTCCATGCAACCCAGCCAAGGGAAACTTGGAGAAGGAGACACAAATGGTGCTCCTTCTTGTTGAGTCGCACTGTTCCAGGGAGTCAGTGGTCCCATTGTTTGGCCTGAGCTTGGCATTAGTTTGCGATGCTCACCCCGGCTTAGTCCGGTGGATGACCAGGATGCGGGAAAGAGCACCGATTCGATAGTTTAGTCGGCACGGTATGTCGGGTAGCGGACGGGGATGTGACCAGGGCTCGTTTTCGGCGATTTGTTTATCCCTCCCTATCCACATGAGTAACTAAATACTCAATCTGCGGACAGCATGCTGTTTTTGTGTAACTAAATACGTTTTCATTCCGATTGCAATATTGCAACCAAGAGGACAAACTGTATAGTAACCATCATTAATTTTTATCGATGATGGACAATTGAAGTTGTTATCTCCGAAACGCTTGTTCAATCCGGCTGCCTTCCATTTATCTTCTCCAGTTTGGCATCAAGGTGGACCAGCTGGACGGCATTGCTGATGATGTGCAGTTTGCGGAGCAGCTGATGAGCGAGGAATCCGTGTTCGTCCTCCCTGGCTGTGTTAGTATTCTAGTGGCGTTGTTACTATGCAATAGTATTTTATGATATGCCCGCTACTTTTTGTAGTTTGAGCACTCTGGCGCTAGAGCGACGAGCTAACTTAAAATGTCTGTGGTGCCTCCTTTGCACCATGGCTGGTAGCTTGGCCTATTTAGCTCGTAGCTGTACTGATGAGGCCTTTATGGCCGAAACAGCTTGCTGTCTACAGCATTGGGTAACACTTGTTATTTATAATTATGAAATGACCCAAGGGCAATATGTTTATAGTGTGGATCTGAAATGAAAAAAATTGACCGGCATTATTTGAGGTTTCAAAGTCTGAAGAAAATGTTGAATGGTCTCTGCTGGGATGACAGCTATACCATAGCTCAGTGGTTAGAGCATCGCTGGCCTCAAGCGACGGTCCCTGGCCCTGGTTCGCATCCTGGTGGTGACAATCAATTTTTCTTCAGACTTTCTCCTCTCCATTCCCTCAACTAGGGAGCATTATTTGTGGTGGCCATTTTGGAAGTGACACCCTGAAGATATGGTTTTATGGAAAGCAATCGTGTAGACAGAGTGGGCACCGTGAGAAACAGCAACCTTATTGCCCGGATTGCTTCGCAACAAGAACCCTCTTCAATCTGGTCTTCGAACAGTCCAGGCCTCTTGCTTTCTCCAAACGTTTGTCTCGTGAAGACGATTCCCATTACGAGGTAGTCAGACGTGTTCTTATTTTGTCTGTTGTATTCTCTGTGTCTCTCTCAGATCTTTGCGTATCCCAACTACTTGCGCATTGTCTTACTGGCACCGGAAACTCTCATCTCCGAGGCCATGGATCGGATAGCGGCGTTCTGCCAGCGACGCATGAAGGCCAAGCTAGCGGAGTAGAACAAGAGACAGAGAGGGCGATACTGTGCTACTGGGTGTGAGTGCAACGCAGGTCCTGTTGACGGACAAGTAGTCTCCTGGATAATGAATGTATCTCCATCGGCACATGAAGGCCACGCGGGATGAGCGGGCAGGAATTAAGTGGTATACTTGCAAGTACTAAGTTTGAGTGCGGTGTATATGTACT